>NW_024725031.1:2127595-2159055 GCF_018991925.1 Homarus americanus | reverse complement strand
ATACCATGTGTTGAAGTACCGTCTGTGTTGGAGTACCGTGTGCGTTGATGTGCCGTGTGCGTTGGAATACTGTGTGCGTTGGAGTACCGTGTGTGTTTGAGTAGCATGTATATTAGAATACTGTGCGTTGGAACTCTATGTGTACTGGAGTAATCGATTACATTACACATGTAATTACCCCAAGTTTGGTGCAAATAGGCAACCAACTTTACTTATGCAAACCATCAACAATGGAGCATATTATTACTTGGCACCAGACCCAATGGTTAGGTAAGTTTAACCCGAATCATAAAAATCATAAACATTTCCGGATAAACGTTAGATATTTTGATTGAAATTAAAGAACTATAAAACGAAGTTCAGTGTAAGATTCCCTGGCAGCTGCCGACTAGTTGTTTTCATAAATATAACTTAAGAGGAAATACTGTTGTCACTTGCCACGTCTCTCATTCTTAGCCATAAATCAGGAATTCGTTTCAGCGAGATATTATATTTTCATTTTTAGATATATTGGCGCCATACAAGTGTTTACACGTACTGAGACTGTTCCCCTGTGTACGTTTATAACCCATACTCTTTTATTGCCTGGGGCCGAGTCAATAAATACACAACGACAGCAGTGGAAGGATGTGATTTACTAACTCGTTAAAGATAAAATACCAGATAAATCTTCTTTCCCCCTACTCTATTTCCTCGTATGTATTTACAACCTTCCAACCAGAAACTGGACAGCAATCAATAAAAAATGCCTAAATTGAAGAGCGGGAGATGTATGTAACATAGTATGTGGAAGATGCGGGGAAACTACTGATATTCCATCGCCACTTGTCGCCTCACTCTGATCATGCTCCTGTGCCTGCCGGGGGTATAAATCTTTCCGTAATGTTCAGCATTGTATTTTTTCCCTTGACTCTGGCTATCTTGTCCTTGCATTGCCCTGGTTGTCTTGGCACTGACTTAGTCGTCTAGACAACAACCTAATCGTTTTGGCAGTGACCAAGGTTGTAGACGGCTGAAGTGACCAAGGTTGTAGACGGCTGAAGTGACCAAGGTTGTAGACGGCTGAAGTGACCAAGGTTGTAGACGGCTAACGGTTCTGGTGGCCTCGATCCTTGACATACTGCACGACGGACACACACTGTTACTTTTAATATCGCTACGAACAGTAAAAAGTAAACTGAAAATATCGATCTGTAAGCTAATGTAACATGCTGTAAGTTATATACTGTACTATCTATCTATATATATATATATATATATATATATATATATATATATATATATATATATATATAAAACAAAGAAGTATGTCTGTGTGTTTGTGTGTGCGTCCGCACGAGAATCTCGGAAACTACTTTACCGATCTGTAGTGATGATGGATGGTGTTATATGTAGTGATGATGGATGATGTTATATGTAGTGATGATGGATGATGATGTTATATGGAGTGATGATGGATGATGATGTTATATGTAGTGATGATGGGTGGTGTTATATGTAGTAATGATGGATGATGTTATATGTGGTGATGATGGATGATGTTATATGTCGTGATGATGGATGATGTTACATGTAGTGATGATGGGTGGTGTTATATGTAGTGATGATTCTATCTATATAAATCAAAGAAGACTGTCTGTTTGTTTGTGTGTCCGCACGAGAATCTCGGAAACTACTTTACCGATCTGATGATGGGTGGTGTTATATGTAGTGATGATGGGTGGTGTTATATGTAGTGATGATGAATGATGTTATATGTAGTGATGATGGATGTTGTTATATGTACTGTTGATGGGTGGTGTTATATGTAGTGATGATGTATGATGTTATATGTAGTGATGATGGGTGGTGTTATATGTAGTGATGATGTATGATGTTATATGTAGTGATGATGGGTGGTGTTATATGTAGTGATGATTAGACAATAAAATAATAGCAGTTTAATGCTAAAAAAATATACTTTGCTGTACCGTTGTAGTGAAAAACATGGTGGAACTTACATACACCGTTAATGAACTATTGATGGAAGAAGAAGTTTTGGAGACTGAACAGTGAGACAATGTGGAGCCTCCCGGAGGGTGGCGTCCTACCGTGGCCTAGCGGATGAGCCGCCCGGAGGGCGGCGATTCTGCAAGTACTGTATACAAACTAAAAAAAAAAATAGAAATGTGACTGCTAACAACTTCATATTTCCCGCCTCTGCTGACGGCGGTGTAAATATTTCAATGTGATTCTAATCTTTTAAAATGTTAGTTTTTGTATAATGTAGTATTACTGATATGTAATTTGTCTTAGTATGCTACCAGAATTAAACAGTTAATTCATGTATAATACTTCTGATAAACTTCCTACGTAATTATGATTGAAATAATGAATTTATGTATCTTTATATAATTTAGCTTGATGTCTTTCTCGTCAGAAACGGTCATCCCAACGATTATGAATAAACTCATTTAAAAATACATCATTACTTCAGGACGAAATCGGACAGGTTTGAAATCGCCAATCAGCTGTAATTCATGAGAAGGGGCGGGGCATCTTTTCTCAGCTGAGAAAAAACGCACTATAGTGCAGGGCATGGTTGTCAGTGGCTGGAAAAGACAAGGCGTTAGATATCAATATGGATGGTTAAGAACACGTAGGTTTACGTTCTACGATGATAATTTACGTTCTTCGTCGCAGCCAAACCTCAAATAACTCAAGGTCACTGGTTTTAGTCAGGGGCATGACACGCAACATGCACGTGTCTGCAGGCTTCGCCCCTCTACTTTGTGAGTGCGACGATCGTGTGAGTGGATGACTGAATTGCGAGTGGATTATATAACCACCGAAAGTTTTTACGAGTCACGTTTCAGGTAGTCATATATATATATATATATATATATATATATATATATATATATATATATATATATATATATATATATATATATATATATATATATATATATATATATATATATATTTCATGTAAATCCACAATGATAAATCTTGATAAAATCCTGTGATTTTATCAAGATATATATATATATATATATATATATATATATATATATATATATATATATATATATATATATATATATATATATATATATATATATATATATATATATATATATATATTAGACTCGTATAAACTGATGTATTTATTATGAAACTCACAGTGGGAATGTCCTTCAGGTAATTTATACGTATTAACATTAATCAAGTTGACACCAACGTGGGTTGCTCTATAACGGGGCCTGTGATGGAAATTCTCATCGTCCAATGGAAGGAGGGTCGGTTCCACCGTGACGTCATGGTAGATTTCCTTCAACATATTTGCTGTGAAATCCATTACTTGGTCATGCCTCATGCATGCAAAGACTTCTTTCTTACACACCATGGCGTGGCCGATGTCGTAGGATGAGCCACACACTCATTGGGAGGGCAAACCTTCTACTGGCCAACCATACCTAAGAGCAATGGCATCTGTAAATTCTTGTTTATTAAGGCTGAAACCTTTTTCCTATATTGGTAACGTTGTTAGCCAGCTCGAGGCACCCACCTCCTGCGCTATAGCTACTTTTTTTTCGGGTTCTCTGACAATTGCAACATCATTTGTTGAAGTTTATCACTTTGGGTGTGCTGCTGTTCTGTCGTAATGGACCGTCGAATCTTGTTTAATTCGTTGGTATCCACCTGACTTGTTGCCTTCTGAGCTATTAATTATAAGCTCAGTGAGAGCTGCCATGAACTTGACAGAGTTCTGCTGTTCGGTGGCAGCAAGCTCCTCTGGATTAGTCAATCCCAATCCTCCCAGTCTTGGTAGTAGTGCAAGGAGTGACCTTCCTACTGGGGTTAAATAAGGGGTTTTCACTGGTGTTGGGATAAAAGCGACCTTGATGGCTTCTTCCAATATCGGGGATAGTGCGCATCAGGTAATTCCAGAGATGCTTGACTCCAAGGGTGAATGCCCACAAAAGTTGCATGTGGCTCAGTTTTAGCAATCTCCGACAGAGCTTGAATTTCTTTCAGCCACTCATTTACCTTTCCCTTACGTACTTGGTCTTGAAGTCATTTGTGCCGACTACCGCACCTAGGTGTCTTTGGCCGTCCTTTGTTATTTTGACCTCACTTTCGCCGTACAACTCTATTGCCTGTTCATAGTGTTCTGGCTTCACAACGAGGAAGGATTTGCTGGTATTTGGATGGTACCCTATTTGTGGACCCGTGATATTACCAGGTCCCACCACTTTTTGATGTCCTTAACTTTTCCTGCTCATGTAAGGTCATCAACATAAGCCACTTACTTGACTTCGGTTGTTTCATAGTTTATTGTGTGTTGGAGCATGGAAAGACCTATTGCATGCATTGCCATGGCGACCGGATCCCCCTGCTAAGTTCCCTCAATTGACTGTTGGGTGGTATCTCCTTTTGGGGCCTTGAAGCTGGTTATCTAGAGGTCTGTATGTTGTGCAGTGTAGCCTCGCAGTTGATTATGTTGAATGCGTTGGAAGCGACCTGTGGTGTAATGATCAGCATCCTCACCCGCTCAAGCGAGCGGACCCAGGCTCGATACCCGGGCAGGGTGAAACTATGTGCACGTTTCTTTACGCCATTTGCCTCAGTTTACCCTGCAGTAATTGGCGACCTAGATGTCAATCGATTTGCGGATCGTATTCCAGGGATAATGGTTAACCAGTGCAGTTGGCGAGTTGTCTGGTCTTCTCGGAATATTCCTTAACACTGGGTCAGGCAACTCGTTAACTTAGGATGTGGCTGTTGTGTTGGCGACAGCTTCTACACCTAAAACAAATTCACGCCTATGTGGCCCTTGGGCCGGCCATCCTCGTTACACGAGGGGCAACCATTAATATTATTATAACCAGGAGTAATGCCTCACAATCACGCTGCTGAAATATCTTTCTCATGGCGTGAATAGCAGCTTCACACCCTGCCTGGTGGCCAGCACACACTTGCAGGTTCCCTGCAGCTGCCCTGACATCATTGGTGAATACCTCCATTATGCATTTTCCAATGATCCGTCTCAGCACTTCCCCCACCCCTATAGGCCTACATCCTGGATTTTTGTTCAGGGGAATGAGGCGGCAGGCCATCAGAGCTTGTAGGTGATGGCAGCATGAGGTTGCTAGCTTTCTTGCAGAGATCACTTGCAGCGTCGCCAAACTTGTTAGTGCTGAGGATGCTTGACCACCCGTCTGCATCCAGGCCTGAAGGGCCTGCACCTCCCTGTGTTTTTCAGTGTTTTTTTCTCTATACCATCCCCCCCTGTTTTTTCTCGAACATGACAGCTGGGGGATGTTTTTCCTTCAGTTGTTGCAGCGTCTACTACGACTACTATTATTACTACTACTGTCCATCCCAAGTACGACCATAACTGAAAGTTCGTTCTCATTTACTCGTCTTATCTTTTAACAGAACAATTATGTAAATCCAAAAATTATGAGAAATGTCAATCTCCCTCCTTCATAACGTATCCGGAATTGTGTTTATCTGTGGCTAATTATTACTCCCCATCAATTATCCACTATCATCTACCTTTAAACCTGGTCCTTGAATCCTTATTCCTATGTCATATAATCAATCCCAAGCAGTTCCGCTCATCCATCTTCAAATATCTTCAGCCTTTGACAAGGAGGCAACCTCTCGGTGAATAGATCTAACATTGAGACTTGTCTGATCTCTCCCATAATACCATCTGTGAGGGAATTACTACACCACGTCAGGCCCCTCATAACGCCATCCGTGGGGGAGTTACTACACTACGTGTCTGCTGTTCAACACCTTAGCTCACATGATCTACGTGTGTAAACATTAATCCGTATGTTCACTGTATGTTCCTTCACCTTTCTCTAATGAAAGCTTTTGTTAAACCACCAATGTATGTAATAAGTCATTTATGTCCAATGTATATTTTCAACCTTCGGGCTGCAGAACTTTTTCAATAAACTGTTAATTATTATTATTATTATTATTATTATTATTATTACACACACACACACACACACACAATAAAACCTTGAAAACGAAGATTATTGCCTAATTCATGGATACAAGATGGGAGCACACACACACACACACACACACACACACACACACACACGTGAACTCCGTGTTGGCCGCTAGACCTCGAGCTGCGTGGGGCAAATCTGGAATTTGAATCTGAGCACACACCTGTACACACGGAGCTACAGACAAAAAGAGAAAACTAGAATATACCAACACACTACGTACAATGCATAAGTTAATTTATTAATTTCTGTTCACGTGAAAAGGAGAAATCATAAAACACGATGGTGACACGTGGTTCATTCAGCGCCTTGGCATATAACTTGTCCATGACCTTGGTCTTGTTTTGGTGCTGGAACCCCACCTCCACACTCCCCCTCATGCACAACCTCTCCCACACAGTCTCCTATCCTACACACCCACCCCTCTCACACACACCCTCCCCTTCCTCACATCCTCCTCTCTCATACACCACCCCCCTCCCAAACACACAGTCCTCGTCCTGACATCCTCGTCCCCCCCCACTCCCTGCCCTACATAGGGCAAACAATAAAGCACACAAAAAAGCCCAACTAATAGGCCCAGACTTCCCCACGTTCTACAGTTGGAACTCAGCCACTACTCCAGATATAGCAATAACAAACGGCAGATGCTTCCACAACTATCTCTTTGAACAAGGCCCTGTAACCTCCAGCGACCACCTACCTATAATCATGACCATCTCAGCAACACCAATAACTATACCAGCTCCACCACGGAGAATCGCCAAGCAGACCGACTGGGACTTATTCAACGAAAAAGCTACAGCCAAACTTGAGGCCAAGGACATGACAATCCTGCAGACCATAGACAACCAGCCGGTGAACATAATAGACGAAGAAATCAACACATGGTGTGAAGCCATAGGAACAGCCTACCAGGAGGCCACGCCTCTCAAACGCAACAGAACTCTCCCGCACCCACGACAGACTCCAGAACTCATAGCCCTCACAAACCAGTTCCAACTGCTACAACAGAGAGCCGAGACCCATGGTTGGGACATCGTAAGCTACAATACATACAGAAGAGTCCGGGAGGAAATAAAAACAAGATCTCTGGAACAAAGCAACCTTAAATGGGCCGAAATAGTTGAACAATTCTCACATACATACAACGATCCAGGAGAGTTCTGGCGTCGAGTTAAGAGATTGAAAGGTTGCAGCCATAACGAGTCATCATATATAACTGACCACGCAGGAAGTAAAATATATGACGACCAAGACAAAGAACCCATATTCAGGGACATATGGAGGAACATCTTCCGAATCACAAATGAAGAGAATAGGGGATTCGATGGTACCCACGAGGAGCTCGTCCTTGATGAACTCCGGGGCCAGACACACCGCACTCAGCCTTCCCCTGAAATCATATGGGAGGATCTGAGAGCGGACAGCCCATTGTCCAAACCAACTACCTCGGAAGAACTCAACAGAGCCATCTCCAATACCAAAAATAAAGCCCCTGGTTATTCAGGCATCACCAAAGAGATCCTCAGCCACACAGACAACCCGGCCATGGAGAGACTGAGAACCACAATGAACGCTTGCCTGGCCTCGGGCTACTTCCCAACTAAATTCAAAGAGGCCATTATTACCCTAACACCAAAACAAGGAAAGAACCCCGCCGTTCCACTAAACTACAGACCGATCTCCCTCCTCGAAGTACCTGGAAAAATCCTAGAAAAATCATCAATAACCGTCTGAGAAATCACCTGGAAACAACAAACAGAGTCAACTGCAGACAATTCGGGTTCAGGAAAGGGAAGTCCACCACAACAGCGATAGCCCTGGCATGCGAAAACATAGCCAGAGCCGCGGCGAGTGGTAGACAATGTAATCTAACTCTCCGGGATGTCGCTAAGGCATTTGACAAAGTCTGGCACGACGGTCTAAAATATAAGACCCTCCAACTCGGACTTCCCACCAACATTGAAAAGTTGCTTTGCAACTTTCTTGACGGCAGAAATGCCAGACTGAGGGTAGGACAACACACAGGAGAGACCTTCCCACTCATGAGTGGAGTCCCTCAGGGAAGCGTCCTCTCCCCCACCCTATATATTATCTACACAAGTGACACCCCGCCTCCCACTAGAATAGGTAACGAAGATATTATGTATGCAGACGACATCACTCAAATAACAACACATCAAGGAAAATCGCGAGCGTTACAGGCCGAAAACACCAGGCGGGAATTAGAAAGGGTAAATAACTACGAAAAACAATGGAAAATCCAAACCAGTTTCCCGAAATTCACAGTGATACCCTTATGCAGAAGGAAAACCCATCCATTAGTAACCAATAATGCCCAGATAGAATACAAAAGCAGAGGCACCCTCCTGGGCCTACATATATCCACGACAGGTTACTCCCATCATGTCCACAGCAGGAAGGAAAAAGCAAGAAGAGAGCTGAGAAAACTATACCGCTTTAAAGCGCTTCCTGAGAAAATTGAACTCCGCCTGGCGACATCATTTATCACACCGATATTAACTTACCCAGCAATACCTCTTCATACTATGAGCACCACTCAAATATTAAAATTACAGGTGGTCCAAAATGAAGTCCTAAGATTCGTCACAGGTGAAAGATAACCCTTCACCAGAACCACAGCCGAGATACATAGAGACCTGAGAATGAAACCCATCAACCAGCAGCTGCACACCCTGGCCAGCAGAATCTGGCAAAAGATAGAACGATCAGAGCAAGAACTCCTTCAAAGACTCCCACCAGATAACGACAACAACCATACATGGCTCCCAAAATGCTACGAAATCTCAAAAGGTCCATTACCACCCCTGATCTACACGGCCAGGCAATAGACAACCTCCCTAGACCAGCATCCGCCAGTAGGGTCGGTGGAATATGAAATAAGGCCCTTAAAACACCCATAAATGGGACAGGGTAGGCTGTCTAGTGCCTGTACCGGCAGACAATAACTAACCCATGACACAACCCTAACACACTATTAGCTTAGCTAGGCGGTCAGCCCGCCCTCTCTTACCTCCTCCTGAATTTCTTCAATTTCCGAACTATAACTTCCTTCCCCCACCTCTAATCTTCCTTCATTCCTCCTCTCTCTAAAAAAAAAAAAAAAAAAAAGCACACATGTTTTCCAGGTTATTGGTTGCTGTGTTTGTTATAGTATTATTACTGCGCTTCAACAACTAATGTCTTTAATTAAGCGCGTAACAAGGTTGGTAATTACACTATTACATAAACTTTTAAATATTACGAGTGTTACGAGTTGGGGATTTAGAATATAGTTATACGTCTACCCAGATCCCAACAGGTAACAACAATAAAAAAAAACAAAGACAATCGGACTATAAAAGGGTAGACAAAGGATGCGAGTTTTCGTTGTATATAATAGAGTACCATAAATCCCTTAACAAAATATTCAGCTTATAAATTACCCTTAACCAAACTTAACCTAAACATTAACAGTATATACATATTAATACAACATAAACAATTTTGAAGCAAGTGGACGTGGGGGAGTTAATACAAAATACTAGTACTTAAGTGAGGAGCTGAGATGGCTGACGAGTAAGGCTGAGTATTGTAGAAGACGGTAGGTAGTCACTGCACGTAGGTTTAGAGGACAGATGATCCTGTGGTCACTTCCCAGAGCCAAGTGCTCTCTCCTCGAATTGGAGCTGACAAAGAAGACTGAGGAGGTGACGCAACAACCAGGATAGGGAGAAGGGAAACCTCGGAGTGGTAACTAAGACGAGTCATACTCGTGTCTCGTCCCTAGATGGCGTTGCTCGTGGTGCTGGGTAGGTAGATCAGGACAATAGATGGCGTGGTTCGTAGTGCGGGGTGGAGGGGTTCGTAACACGAGAGATAAAACTCTTTGTGTAAGGAATCAGTTTCTAGAAAGAAACACAATTATTCTGAGCAGTGTGTTTGAGAAGGAACTGTGTTATACAGTAGTTGTTAACTGAACTACAGCACACTCGTAAATTCAATTCTCACATCAAGATAATTGGGGTTACTGGTGGTAGAGTGGTACCGCTCTTGCCTTCGCAAGCGAGATGTCACGGGTTCGATTCCCGGGCCGGTGGAAGTTGTTTGGACATACTTCCTAGCCCCCATTAGTCCCTGTTCACCTAGCAGTAAAGTAGGTACCTGTTGTAAATCGAAAGTTGCGAATTCGTATTCAGGGACAAGTTGTTAGAGCTTCCAATAACTTGATGATATAAACCATTGACTCTTCAGGCTTCTATGCCCTTGACGCTTCAGGTTTCTACGCCCTTAACTCATGAGACATAAAGGCAAGCATGAACTTAGCAAGCTTCCCTGTTGGGCACTGTAAACGCTTCTGCGCTTCACCTTACAAAAGGATGTAGGGGAGTGCCCAATTAAAAAAAAAATAAAGATAATTAATTATTAAAATCTTTAATATTTATTGTCTATTAGCACTGAAATCTACTGCAAGTATACAGTACATGCCAACAACCTGACTAAGCTTTAATTTTTCGGGTTGCATCTTGTGTACCCGAATCATAAGTCATAAATATATTTCTGGAAATGAAAGTACACGAACAGGAGAAAGCGGTTAAATATAAAGCATCGATAGCATGTTAGAAAAGGATATCAATGTTACATTTTGGTGACACGTCTTAGTAAACACAAGGTGGCAACTAACCTGGCCGCCGCCACCAATGACTGGCCGGGGTGTGTTGGTGGCTGTGTAGTCATGCCTGTTTATTCTAAGCGTTGACTGCTCTCCTCACTCCTTTAGTTGTGTTTTAAAATACCTGCTAAGTTGCACTGCATGTCATAGCTGTGTTAACCTCACAACACATGTAAGGAGCTCACCCTTACTTAACAGTGTTCCTGTTGCCAGAGTACTGCGTACGAGACCCAACTAACAGCTCTTACTAGTCTTGACTGGCAACATTTAGCTTGACGCTTTCTCCTCTCGTCCTCCTCCGTGGTCTGGCCGTCTGACCGCTTGGCTAGTCTCACGCCAGCTTTACACGCTGCCCGGACTAGATTAGACACCTTTTGTTTTTCACAGTTGCCAGGTCTCTCATAATAAGTTTTAGATACACGTAAGATTTTCGGGAGGGGGGGGGGGCGGGTGAGTGGCAGGATTGTGGTGGTGACGCGCTTGTGTGTGCCAACGTGTGTGTGTGTATCTGAAAAATGGGAGATGAAATTCACTGTGGATAAATGTAAAGTACTTAGTTTAAGAGATGTAAACAGAGAAACCATATACCAGATGAACAATGATGTTATAGAGAAATCCGAATGTGAGAAAGATTTAGGAGTAATGATAAGAAAGGAATCTTAAGCCAAGTAAACAATGTGTATTTTTGCTCGAAACAAGGCTAATAAAGTACTTGGGTTCATACAAAGGGGTGTTAGTTACAAGACAAGCGAGGTCATCCTAAACCTACAGTAATCTTTCGCTCGTGAGACCCCACTTGGATTACGCAGTTCAATTCTGGTTACCGTATTACAGAATGGATATAGAATCCCTAGAAAGAATTCAAAGGAGAATGACACGACTAATCCCGGGCATTAGGAACCTTGAGTACAGAGACAGGTTAAAGCATCTTAATTTGCACTCCCTTGAGTACAGAGACAGGTTAAAGCATCTTAATTTGCACTCCCTCGAGAGACGTAGAGCGAGGGGCGACATGATAGAGGTGTATAAATGGAAGTCAGGGCTAAACAAAGGGGACATTACCAAGGTACTCAAACTATCCAACTAGGAGCGAACTCGTAACAATGATTTTAAATTAGACAAATTTAGATTTAGGCTCGAAATTGGCAAACACTGGTTTGGAAACAGAGTAGTGGATGAATGGAACAAGTTACCAAATATCATCAATAACTCGAATACACTGGATAGCTTCAAACATAGGTTGGATGCTTATATGCGCAATAGGGGTTGGGTGTAAATGGGACTGCCCAGTATGGGCCAATAGGCCAGCTGCAGTTTCAAGCCATGAGCATCATTCCAGGATGCCCAAAATCAACCAGAATTGTAAACATGAGGAAAGAGCTCGGACTGCCCCCCCCCCCATCAATCTGAGAGGATAGCTCTACTTAATACCATGTTTTGTGTCAAAGTTTTGAAGAACAATGGTCCCCAAACTACAGCTCAAACTGAGTTGATGTTCTATCTAAGTAATCCCGACCATCTCGCTAACCTTCCACAAAAGACTCTTTGGGGCGTGGCTTCATAAAAGTGTTGCAGATCTCTTGAAACTGAATGTCCCAATCACCCCAGACGAACCCATTAATGCCATTCCTCCTTGGATGGATATATCAGTTCCTATTAATTACACTCCTGTTGGTAGTAAGCAAATGTTAAACACGGATGTGATATGTGTCACTAGAAATTATTAACAGACACATAGAGAGTATTAAATCAGTGAATGTTATGCTTTTACTGGTGGTCCTGTGCAGACAAACACAGGTAGAACAGGCTGTGCAATTGTAATATATAAAGAAAAAGAGATGATAGTGTCAAACAAGCAAATGATGAATAACAGGAATCTACTTAGCTACAGACTACCTTAAAGAAAATGGAGGTGGAGTGATATTCTGTGACTCTCAAAGTGCTTTGAAATCAATGAACAGCCCGTCAGGCTCTATGTCTAAAGTTATCTGTGATATTAAAAGAAATGTGATAACTGCCAATGAGAACAACTGTCGTATCGAATTTGTGTGGATTTCGTCCCATGTTGGAATTAGGTATCATGATCGTTGATAGACTGGCCAATGAGGCATGTAAGAAAGAAAATGTTGACCGTGACCTTGGCCTGTCCAATGCTGTACTTAAAAACATTCAAGTCAGAATCATGAACTCTCATCTAGAAGAACTGAGAAATGCAGAGAGACCTGACAGTTGTAGCATTATTAAATATGAAAAATTTTGTGACGAGAGATACCGGTATGGCCAGCATAAGGACAGAACCAGACAATGTGATGTAGACGTGGCCAGAATTAGGCTAGGATACAGACACATCTGGCAAGTTAGTAACGCTGTACCCATACCGGAACACTCAACATGTAAACTTTGTGATAAACCTTTAAAGCATACACTTGAACACTATATTATTGAATGTGACACTGTCAGACTTCAGGCCACCTGGCTTATTGTATCATGAATTTTGAAATTACTATATTGAATCGGGGGTGCTTGGGGACATTCTTGCTGTTTATCCCAAATTTGCTAGCCCACACTGATTAGTCTTCAATTAGAATATGACGTACAATGTATATGAACCACTGTCTTGCATGGCAACGAACATTGACATCACCTGCATGACTCTGACCTATATTGCTTCGCAAGTAATATATGCCCAGACATATATTATTTCACAAGTAATATATGTCTGGGCATATATTACTTCGCAAGTAATATATGCCCAGACATAAGCTGTTGGAATAACTGTGTGTGTCGTCATCTGCTGTGCCCTCTTTGTTAACAAATCTATCAATCACTTGCTTGACAATAACTACTTCCAGTTCCGGAATAATCAGAGATACAACTTAAGGCACCCAGAGCTACTAAGACCACCCCCCATGCGCTCCTCTCAGTCCCAGACCTCCATAAAATATCACGGTGTGAAGGTGTGGAACAACTTACCCCCACACATCCGAGCAAAGACTACGCTCCCATCCTTTAAATCATCTCTAAAAAAATATTTATTGTCGAAGTATTAATACTTCTTGTAACACTTGCAGTACCTGCTTTTATTGTACCATCAAAACTGCTTTATCGGAAATTATCATGTAAATAAATAAGTAATTACCATTGCAATAAACATAACTGCCAACGAGACATAATCCTGAAAGCTGTTCTCTTGTTCAACCTTATTACTGTACAACCCAGGTTGTACTGTTCCACCATTATACTTATGTTTTTAAATTCCACTCTATTTTAAATGTATATGTGTATGTATGTATGTATGTATGTATGTATGTATGTATGTATATATATATATATATATATATATATATATATATATATATATATATATATATATATATATATATATATATATATATATATATATATATATATATATATATATATATATATATATATATATATATATATATATGTATATGTATGTGTATATGTATGTATAAATAAATAAAAATAAATAAAAAATAATTAATAAATAATAAAATAAACAAATATTGAAGTGATAACCGTGGTAACACTATGAGATGTACTTATTACCACCATGCTATTGTACTATTCCAGATGATACTAAATGTTACATAATACTTCCTTGAGATAAATGTATAGTATATATCAGTTGCCTCAAAGAGAGCTCAGGTTCTCAACTGGCTCAGCCATGTAAATATTGTTATTATTATCCATTCTGTATCTGTGTTTTCTGGCTAAATAAACTGTTTCATTTCAATTCAATGCTGAACTTTGTTCACTATAAGATGGTCGGTGGTGATACACATGTGTGATCAAGGCACAAAACGTTTACTGTATTTATATGTAAACATCGCGTCTGTTTGGCTGTCAGGTTAAATCCAACTACCACCTGCTCAGAGTGTTATATCGTGCACCGTGTGATGGTAAAGGTGAGCACTGCAGTACACCGGAAGAGGAACTTTTACGGTATGTCTATAGATGCGTATATAACAGCCATGGTGGCTTGGGTGTCCAGGGGGATGTAGGTATAGATGTCCAACAGTAGGGGTCCAGATATCTGTCAGAATTATTTATAATACCAGTTAAGCAGATTGAGGGGCCCGCCTTATAACTCGTCCATCACTAGTTTCTCTATCACAGTCCAAATTCACAAATATTCATAGGACCACGTTAGTTTTCTCTCCACATTTGGGAGATAAGAAAGCCAAGATAGTAAAGTCTCATTTATTTTCGTCGCCATTTTTATTCACGGGTTTGAGTGAAAATTTTCTGACATTTCCATCTAGGGCGAAAATTTAATACCTTTAATGACACTAAACCCAGAATGTTACGCTCAGTCAGAAAACCCTCACCTCAACAGACACCGTTTTTGTGTTGTTGGTAAATATGACATTTTGAAATTATCTTTATACCAATTTTTCATCGAAATTTATAAAATAAAATATATATATTTGGTTCACTAAATTTTATACATTTACGAAAACCTGTAAACCTGTCCGTAAATACATATAATACAAAATAACGTTACTAATACACATTTTCTCTACGGGGTAAGTTACTAGTGAAGAGCCCCCCCCCCCCCCGAAAAAAATCATAGAACTAC
This sequence comes from Homarus americanus, assembly GCF_018991925.1. NCBI lineage: Eukaryota > Metazoa > Arthropoda > Malacostraca > Decapoda > Nephropidae > Homarus > Homarus americanus. Next base: position 2,143,757 of record NW_024725031.1, on the reverse strand, counting down.
TTAAGATTTGAGCAATAATTTACCTGAAACACTTTATAGGTAATCTCGCGACCATTAGAGATATATTTTTCATCTTTTCGTAATTCTGGCAGGTATGAGAGCAACCAGGTAGTGTACGAAACAACTATCAGAATCATGTGTTTTTTTTATAACTTAAATTGACTGCTATTTTAATATTTATAATTTTGTATAAATATTTTGTTGCTGTTGTAAATTTTGTATGTTGTGTTTTTACTACTACTACTACTACTACTACTACTACTAATAATAATAATAATAATAACAATGATAATGATAACGATGGAGATTAAAAACATTAGCTGGCATGTTATTGTTGGTTGTTACGTCGTAATAACATTAATCAGCCAACAGGTGATTATCACAAGCAGGTGTTCCTCTGATTGGTCAACTGTGGATGTTATCAACTGATGGAAAGTTGTCATCTGTAATCGTAGAAGAGAGTCAACATCAGACTGTGATATACAATAATATACAATAATATACTATAATATATTACGATATTATACATAACGATATATAACAATCTGCTGTAATATACATTATTTATCACGAGTAATGTTTTAAGTTCAGTTGCCAAGTCCAGTCGAAGCTTAGTCGAATTTTCGTTACTTTACTCGACCTCCCACTGTTTTCATCACTTACTCGACCTTCCACTGACTACATCACTTACTCGACCTCCCGCTGACTTCATCACTTACTCGACCTCCCACTGACTTCATCACTTACTCGACCTCCCACTGACTTCATCACTTACTCGACCTCCCACTGACTTCATCACTTACTCGACCTCCCACTGTTTTCATCACTTACTCGACCTTCCAATGTCTTCATCACTTACTCGACCACCCACTGTCTTCATCACTTACTCGACCTCCCACTGACTTCATCACTTACTCGACCTTCCACTGTTTTCATCACTTAAGAACATAAGAAAATAAGGAGTTTGCAATAGGCTGGTTGGCCTGTGCATGACAGCTCCTGTCGAGAGTTATTACCACTCTCTATCATCCATGAATCTACCTAGCCTCCGTTTAAAACTTTCCAGCGTCCCAGCACTTACTACAAAGTTGCTAAGCTTGTTCCACTCGTCCACCACCCTATTTGTGAACCAGTTTCTTCCTATCGCCCTCCTAAACCTAAACTTCTCCAACTTAAATCCGTTGCTACGAGTCCTACCCTGCTCGGATATTATAAGAACTTTATCTATATCTCCTTTATTGATTCCTTTCACCCACTTAAAAACTTCTATCATATCTCCCCGCACTCTTCGTCTTTCTAGGGAATGCAAGTTCAGTTTCTTTAACCTATCCTGATATGGAAGGTTTCTAAGTCCCGGAATCATTTTCGTCATTCTTCGCTGCACCGACTCCAGTGAATTGATATCCATTCTATAATAAGGGCGCCAGAACTGAACCGCATAATCGAGGTGCGGCCTGACTAGCGCAAGATATAGTTGCAATAAGACCTCTGCACTCTTATTACTTACACTTCTAGATATAAAACCTAATACTCTTTTTGCCTTATTTCGAACATTAACGCACTGTTTTCTAGGCCGTAGGTCCGGGCTTACAAGTACCCCAAGGTCTCTTTCACAAGTCGACTTCTCTATGTTGATGTTGTTAAGGCTGTATATATTGACAGTATTTGTTCTTCCAATATTAAGTACGCTGCACTTGCTGGTGTTGAATATCATTTGCCATTTTTCTAAACACTCCTACAGTTTATTTAAATCCTCCTTACTCGACCTCCCACTGTCATCACCACCAAAATCATCCTCCATTCCCCGCTATTGTTGCTAACCTAACCTAACCTAGATTATTCACTCGTAGACCTAAATTGGTAAAGCGCATTTAAACATCAGAACATCCATCAACAACAACATACCCTCGTCCTCATTTGTCCTTACAATTTCCCAACAAGCATCTCAGTGTGATTTGTAACACCCAGTCATGCTTCCCAAACGACTAACATTCTCGACCCCTGACGTCACCAGCCCACCAAGTATAACACGATACTCCTCATACTTGAGCCTGTAAGTGTCCTTCTGTCCCTCAAGTTACAGAGCAGCTGGGTTGTTGCCGCCCCGGGAGACTAATAGAGGTTCATTATATAGTTCTCTGCTGTGCCAGATCCGTGTATTCGTTTGTGGTCTCATCCTTGCATCCATCCGTGCTTCCATCGGTTCGTACTCCCGTCTTTGCGTCCATCCGACCCGTTTGTTTGATTATGCAACCTCCCCCCCTCCCCACCCCACTGTCTGTCCTTGCATCCGGGAGTCGTTAATACGTTAACTTGAACAAAAGGTAAAATTTAATAATCGAAAATTTCTGCAATTAACCTTTATAGTTATGTCTCCATGGGGTTTACTGTCACAGAGCTTGACTAAATCACCTTCAGAGGCAGTCCATACTGCCGCAGTCATGATACTGAATATCAGCTGCAGTCCCACTACATGAGTCAATGAAGCCCCATGCAACATCGCGAGAGATTTATCCTTTATACTTATTTAATCGACAGAGCAGGGGGGAGGCGGCCGAATTTGATACATCACTTGCCCTATGTCTTAAGTATCGTTGGTTCTAACGCAGGACACTCCCAGTTCACTCAGCTGTAAATGAGCACCTAACTTTACAAGTTGGGAAGTGAAGGACGTCGAATGCAGTGCCGGCCACAATGCCTCCCTTCCTACCAAAGGGTTAACGTACACACCTGTATGGGGCCGCAACTTACTTTCACTCGACATATCTTGTATCTGACGAACTTTTATTGTGAATATATATACAGACACAAGACAAAATACTCGTGGAAACCGACTTTAAGCTCAACATGTATACAAAAAGTGTTTGTTTTCGTGTGAGCCGAACTGTTGCTATTAAGAATTAAAACTTACCAAGCAAGATCAACGCTGCAATCCAATGCCTCGTCGAGGGACCTTTACAGTTGACCTTATTACCTTTAAATGGTGTTATTAGAGAACACACACACACACACACACACATCACACACACACACACACACACACACACAGATGTCTCCATGACCACGTGAGGTCCTTCATATCAACACCCGAGAACGAGTTACCACACCACCACACCACACCACCCGATGTCTCCATGACCACGTGAGGTCCCTCATATCAACACCCAAGGACGAATTACCACACCGCGTGAACACCTCACCAGCCCACGCCCGGGCCATCAACTGTAAATTATAATAATTGGTATGTTCAATCATTGTTCCTTCTTCTTTTAGTAATGAAAGCTTTTGTTAAACGACCCACCCACCCCATGTCTTTGCATGTAATAAGTCATTTTTGTCTAATGTATATTTTCAGCTTTCGGGCTGCCGACTTTTTCAATAACCCGTTAATTATTATTATTATTATTATTATCACACACGTCTCGTGTCAGGAGTGATTAACATTAATGTTTACCGTAGGAACAGCATTGAATAAAATATAACTATTATCCAGGTTAAGGGGCACAGGTTAGAGATACACTTTATCAACTTAGTAAAATTTATACGACACAACTATTACAGCCTCACACGAGTAAAACATTATCGGTGGAAACGTTCGCTAACTTGTTACACACAAGTGTTGTTTTTACACGTTCTTTCAGTATAGAATTTCGTTTACCGTTTAACAGCTTCCATATTTCCTAGACTATGCTTAAAATACTTTCAATTTTGTCGGGTTACAAGAAGGTAGGTACCATTGTGTAAGCGTCGTGTACCGTTTTGTCGGCGTTGCGTACCGCCATATGGGTGTGATGTACAGGACCTTGAGCATGTGGCATCGAGGTGTGGATTATGGGAACATTGTGTGGAAGTAGGACTTAATGGCCTGGTGGATATGGTTATGAAGTGTGTGTGTGTGTGTGTGTGTGTGTGTGTGTGTGTGTGTGTGTGTGTGTGTGTCTAGTGATACCCTTGATCTTGTAATTCAATATAAATATTTTTAATCTATTTAATTATTATTGTAGCATTTCACTTTCATCAGTGAATTAGTTTTGTCGCGTAACATTATCACATAAAGAATGGTGTAAACTCATGGCATAATAATACAGTATTCAACAAAATGTAAAATTGTTTTCATGACTATAACACAATCTGAATCAAGTTTTTTAGTTTGTGAAATTTTCCCTTTGACTGGGCTTCATATCTCACGAACACACTTGACCGACTAGCCGACACTCAGCTGACGTCTATAGACAAAACCTCTTCTGTAACACTTTGAAGTTTACGAGTGCCATCAGCCTACTTCAACACTGTATTGATTGTTAGTATTTTTAATGTTGGGTGATACGAGTACATAGTGATGTCTCCACACATGAGGTTCATAGCACTTGTGTGTAGAAGAGTGGCGGGAACCTAGAGCTCTACAGTCTCGATCCTGGTGTCTTCTTTCTTCTCTGTTGACTCCTCTGTGAGGACTGGACCTCCGAAGAGCGCGGTGATCTCCTGCAGCGTCTTACCCTTCGTCTCCGGCACCACCAGGATGCAGAAAATGAAGTTGATGACGCAGCACCCAGCGAAGAACCAATATACGCCGTAGGGGCCGATTGCTACCTGTGAGACACCATGAGGTTATCATATCTTTCTTTATTTTTTATTATTTTTTATTTTTGTCACGGGGATTAGCCCACCCGGGCACAGGTCACTGACCCACATCGGGGCCTGGGGGACGAAAATGTAATAATAATAATAACAATCATAATAATAATAATTCAGATAAGTAAAATTTATAATAAAAAATAATAATAATAATGGTAATAATAATAATAATAATAATAATAATAATAATAATAATAATAATAATAATAATAGTAATAATAATAATAATAATACAGAACCATAAAGAAAACAAAATGAAAAAAAAATCAAGAGCGAGAAACAATATATGTATGTTGTGTTGTCAATGGTAAGAGAAACAATTGAGACCCTGCAATTGTGTGTAAATGAGGCAGAAAGTCAGATGAGCAACCTGGGACTTGGTCACAATTTTCGTGATGCCATATGGTAGCAGGGTCTACCATTAGACAACACATTATGCTTCCAATATCTTCCCAGGCGGTAGTACCTCCCTGTTTGGTAGCTGTTACTCTATGTTCCGCAAATTAAATTTTATTTAAACAGATGTGTAGCTCTGCTCAACAGCGTGAGTGTATTAGTTAGAAAGTTGGAAGATTACCCCCAATCGGCTTATTTAACCGGATGATTAAGCGCCCTTTAATCGCTCATAGGAGCGATTTTGGTTTGTGCAGGAAAATAAGACCCTTGTCGTTGACGCGATGAGTATAATTCGGTCAAAACCTGTTGAATACAATTCACATATTTAACAACTGCTGGTACATCAGGACACAGTTTGAATAATACGATCAATATACAGTACATAATTACACTTATTAAAGTTATTTAGAGTTTTCAAAGAATTCAACAGTTCACAATCACACTCACGTTTTGGGGTCTATGGTTAGACCAACGAGAACAAATCCAATGTCCTGTTGGTGATTTTGGCTGACGAGAATCCAGATGTTGCCTTTACAGTCGAGGGCGATAGACTGTCCCTCAGACAGTCACGCAGCTGCGACCAGCTCCATCTCGCTTCGTAAGCTATTCTGAGTTGTAAACAGTTTCTTCACTTAACATGTGGCCGGCGCGCACATTTAACACCTCAACAAAGTTCGTTGTCAACAGTGTCTCTCTCCTCTCTCCCTTTCTCTCTCTTTATCCCTCTCTTTCTCTCCCTCTTCTAGTTTATCTTACTGTAGCGGATTTCAGGTTAGGTGAGGTTAGATTGCGTTAAGTTAGGTTAGGGTAGCAGTAGGTTAAGTAAGCTTAGTTTAACGTGAGTGGTTAATTTTAAGACAAAATAAGTTGGGTGCCAATCTTCAGGTGATCCTACTTGCCAAGGACACAAGAGTCAAGGGGGGGGGGCGTACCTGTAGCGGCTGGAAGACGAGGGTGACGAGGAAGGAGGTGGACCAGTTCACCATGGTGGCCAATCCGCTAGCAGACTCACGCACGTTCAGCGAGAACAACTCACCTATATGTGAAATGAAGAGTTAGTAAAGCAAAAGAATGGAGAGAGAGAGAGAGAGAGAGAGAGAGAGAGAGCGAGAGAGAGACTAGACCTGTAAATGAATGGGGAGAGAGAGAGAGAGAGATAGACTTGACTTGTAGCTTTGCCATGAAGTCCCTTATTTATTCTGATACACTGGTGAGCATCTAACCTCTCAACCTATTGTCAGTCTGGGGCCAGATACTCAGAAATCGTTATGATGAAATATCCTCATAACTTAATAATAATAAAAAAAAAATCCCCTAACTGGGTGACATCCCAAAATGACATCAAAATTACACTAAGACTGTACTGTATGTATTAATAAAGTACACCTAACACCAGGTAGTTGACACGTATGAAGAGTTTGTGATTCACAGCTCTGATATCGATGGTGTTGATGTTCATTAAGACAGCTAGGATGGGATCACATGAAGATTAGACACCCTAGTATATTTCACCTGATGATTAAACACCCTAACGCTACCTAGGGGATTTAATTATCAGGTGAAATATACTGGAGTGCCTAATTTTCATGTGATAAGATACGACACTGTTAGGACTTCACCATCACTCCACCCGCCAAAAGCACAACTAACAAAATACATGAAATTGGTATATAAACGCATTTGCCTTTCTTATCTTGGCTTCTAGGTGAACATTAACTTGTCTGAAAACTATAGGGTACCCTCTCTCACCAACAGAGTCTCTTACCCAAGTTTCATTAAGCTCAGTTTAAGATCTAGGAGGAGACGGTGGATATAGTGACCCTAATTTCATATTCATAATATAGATATATCACTGACTGACTCCCGCATTTTGATTTTGCTTACCCATCATGAGCCAGGGAATGGGACCGGAGCCGACAGAGAAGGCGGTAACGAAGACGATGAGGGAGGTGAGAGGCAGCCAGCTCAATTTGTCTGCTGCCCACACCTCATCCTGTTGCATCGCGTAGAAGAAGATATCAAGTGCCACTGGTGGAAGACACACAAGAGGTAAGTACACTACACTACACTACACACTAGCAAAAGGCGTAGAAACAACGTCAGTAGACTCGTGTTAGAGATATTCGACCAACTGGTATTAGGACGATAAAAACGGGATTAACGGGCTGGTGTAAAACGGAAGTGAAACGGAAAAATCACATCAAAAGGTACGACTGTACTCACATAGGCTAAATTGAGAGACAAGAAAGAGTGATGGAAGTGATGTACGGTGTTTCATGTAAGACATATGTGGACAAATGGCAATGGGTTCATCATCAATTAAATAAATTTTACTGTTAACCCTTGCAATAACAATAAGAAGCTTGTTATAGTGCATTTTTTGTAGTTGATTTTCTTGTACCAGAAAAAAGCCCTCAAACTTTATGTTTAAGTGAAATGATAACAATAAAAAATGAAACACCCATTTGAAAGGAAAATAGAGAAACAGCCATTTGCTTGAATTGTGATAAAGAATTATTTGCCGCATTTCTCACCTAATGATAAACACATTACAGCAGCAGAGACGACGAGGAGGATCTTTCTGCCAGCCTTATCCATGAGGACGCTGGCGATGACGGTAGCGGACACAAGCACAGCACCCACGATGATGGGACCAATATCCGTGGCCAGGGTGGAGCCAGACCCCTGTAGGCCCAACATACTGTACTGTGGCTGGAGGAGTTAAATAAACACCCTTCCATGTTGATTGTGGTGCACGTGAGAGTGGTGACTGCCAGCTCCTAGCTCTACTTGAAATAAATTTACCTACTTATCTAAGCAAAACTTTATGACTACAGTACTTGAATCTCAGCAGTGGTGAGATACCAAAGATATATCAGGGCTCGGCCTTGACGTGACACTATCAAGGAAAAATTTGCTATGGATGATAAAACACGGATCTAATTGCATGGTCATGATAAGAAGCTAATATTTAGGACACCCTGAACTTTGAAGTCTTGTAAGTCATCTACCAAAAAAAAAAAAAAAAAAAAAAAAAAAAAAAAAAAAAATCTAATAGAAAATGATAGGTTTCTAAATTAATTAAAGAGTTGTAAATTTGTGTGAACGAGAGAATGAGTTCGTCCATTGCTCTATCAGAGGAACAATTACGAAATTGGGTTATTGGTACAAAAATCTGCCAAGTGAGTTACTCTGGTACAACGTATCATAATCTATAATAAAATCCGCCGGGTTAACACAAATGAGACACTGAACAATGTAAACTGACCTTGAATATCTTGTTAAGATTGAAGAGCACAGCATTAATACCAGAGAGCTGCTGGAAGACCATGAGTGTGCAGGAGATGAGGAGGGGCTTGAGGATGTAGGGAGTCTTAAGGTCCCTCAGCGACGCCTTGTTCTGCTGGGCGTCATCCTGGGTCTTTCGCATCAGCTTCATCTCAGCCTCGATGTTGTAATTCTTCCCTAATGGATCGTCATTAAGTTTGTATGAATGACTGACATATCACTGTGCAACTCCCTCATAAATAGCTCAATATTTTGATCACACATTAATACATTCTGGCAGTTTACGTTGCTTCTCTTTTCAAAGATAAACGGAAAAAATATTAAAACGCTGATGGCCGCCGAGAAGATTGTTCAGGACACCAGAAACGCATTAATCCTTTGGTCCCTCTGTAGTGTTTTGCAAAGACTTATATTACCGGTATTTGAGAACTGGTGTCTGCTCACCTCTGAAGTACTGCAAGGCTTCTCTAGCTTCTCTCTCCTTCCCTTTAGAGAGAAGATAAATGGGCGATTCTTTGACGAAGAGGAGTAAGGTGAGATATATGATAGGAGGGATGGCACAGATGCCAGCTAGTCCCCGCCAGGTACTCATGACGATCCCGAACACGTAGGCAAATTCAATACCCCCGACTGCCATCAGCTGGAAGCATGAGCCTGTGGAGGACAAGGCCTTATAAATACTCCTGGAAGACAGCAGTCACTAGTGTAATGCAGATAATGTATTACTCAGTGATGTATCGGTGAATATACAGAGTGATGTGGTGTTCAGCTTACCCAGTGCACCTCTGATATCTGGCGAGGAGAACTCCCCTATGTAGGTGGGCACCGCTATACAGGTGACGCCAGTACACAGCCCGATAAGTAAGCGTCCTACTATCAGCATGACAAAGTTGTTGGCAAAACCTGGAAACAAAATTCGTATTTGACTTATCTTGTTTGATTATTGTAAGTACAGCTACAGTTTACACGTTAAACAGGTGTGCAGTAAAAAACACTGACTGTTAGAAGCCAAAGTAACCATTGATCTCTGAGGACACTAGAAGAGTAAAAAAGATTAATAAGAAGTTGCTGAATGGCATTACAAAGTGAAAGGACAGGTGTTTAGTCTTCGATATTTTGTTGTTAGGAATAATTGGTTATTTCTGATGTGACTTACCTACGAGTGCCCAGGACGCTAAGAAAGGCAACACCGACGCCAACATGGTGCCTCTTCTGCCCAGAGTGTTGATACACACCCCACCAAGGAGACCCCCGGTGAGGGCTCCCAGGTTTACAGTGGAGGAAAACCAGTTGTTTTGTTCCGTCGTGATAACAAGAGAAGAGTTGGTGGAGTTGTCCATGAGCTGGGGGCTGGCGGGTGACGTGTACCCCAAGCTGGTGCCTAAGCTTAGTGCTCCCATGGTGACTGTTTAATGACATCTTAGTTTTAATTTATGCAATATATTAAATATTTCATGTATACATTTACATATTTATAAATATCTACATGATACCTTAAAAACACAGGGGGTGGTTATACCTGAGATGGCAGCGAAGTACTGCATGAGATAAGAGGGTTTGTTCTTCACCTCCACCAACTCTGACGTGGATTTCCCAGTAAAGCCCATGACGCCTGTGTGTGTGTGAGAGAGGTCCTCGGTGCTCTTTATTCCTGTAGAGTTAAACCAGAAAATTTAGAGGTTTCGTCTTCAGGTTTGCTTGTAAAAGCTACAGAGACCAAACATTTTCTTGAATTATTTCGATATGATTGAATATCGCACCTTCTGAAACATTGTCAGATATAAACAATGACAAGCGTCTCAAATGTTAGTATTTGTACGACCAAGCAGTGGTTATCCTGTTGGCCATGTTGAACAAAAACTGAGTCTAGAATGAGGCACAGTGTGGGGGTTGTCAGGGGTAACTGGAGCCTTCATGATGTAAACAAGAGCGGGCCAAGTTTGTTTATCCTCCTCGTAGCGCGCGTCGCTCCTACCAGCTACTTGGTGGTATGTTGTGATGTGTGTTTGTCTGTGTGTTACACTACTGTTTTTTAACGATCGTCTCGAACATGTAAACGAAGTGCTTACTGCAAGATTGAGTTGAGATGGACGCGCTGTTGGTAAAAAGCTCAGTTTTGTGCACCTAAAGTTACTCATCTTTTTTTCAGATGACAGCCCTGCTTAGAATGTATATAAAAATCCTTTTTTTTTCAATTGATTCAAACAAAAGTGTGTCACTCCATTATAGAAGCATATGTATTACTTACACAGTAATGCTAGGTACATTACCAATAATAATCTGAATTTTACCGCCAGTAAGAACCATAATTTTGGGTGGTCTTGAGATAACTGTCAGTAACTCACTTCACTCGTACGCTCCACTGTTCTTGCATCATCATTCTTAACATGGTGGAGGTAGCGGCTCGTGAAAAAAAAAAATGGAGGGACTGCAAGCCTCACACCGAGTCCCCACCAAACAATAAGCATGGAAAGCAGAATAAAGTATTTGCCTCGTCACAACCACAGAGCCATTCACATTTCTGATAAACACTGATGTTAAACTGGCGTGTATATTCTTTGTTCCTGCTTGTACTGTTCTGAAATTCCATGCTTATTGTTTGGTGGGGACTCGGTGTGAGGCTTGCAGTCCCTCCATTTTTTTTTTCAAGAGCCGCCACTGCTTCGGACTCAGGTGCTTCCAGTGGTCTTGTCAAGGAACGATTATATATATGTAGGTAAATATCTATGGATGTCAAATACACCTTCCTGAACACCCACAATTACACACTGAAATTATCAAGTCTTGTTCAATTTCTTTTTTCTATCATTTACAAGATTTACTTTTGTCTCTCCTGAATAGTACTTCTTATTGACAAAACACCAATTTCACCGATATCCAGAGGCATTATACACTAACAGTACCTTACTTAGGTAAAGTCAGCTAACTTACTTTGTCCAAACATATTCACACGCCGAGGAACTATGAAAAGTTTATATATGTTAATGTACGAATCTCTCAAGAGTTCAAGTCTTGATTTTTCTCATTATTACACGTACAGTATTTAACGTAAGTGTTGTTTTGTTCGGGACTTGGAGGTGGAGAGCGTCGCTTTAACACAGGTCATCGGAATATCCAAGTAATTAAGAACAAGAAGAATGTGGCATTAGTTCACTACCATGCTTTTAAACTACATCTCACGACGGTGTTATCATTCTCTTGAAGCAAAATTAGGCAAAACACTGATGCTGCTTAAAGAACACATTACATGTCATAGTTTCGTGATATTCACCCTAGTATAACCTTTCAGAAAAAAAGGAATCGGTTCACTTTTACTGTAGGATAACTGACGTGATCTAGAGAGAGGACATGGATGAGGTTTGAGGGGTAAGTGGAGCACTCTCCAGCGTTCGACGTTAATAGACGACTGAGCCCCGTTGTTTAGCAAAGAGCACTCGTCCCGGCCTCCCACACTTACTGAATTCATCCCTCCCTCCTCCAACCAACCAGCCCTTCCTCCCTCCCTCCCTCCAAGCTTCCCTCCTTCCCCGTATTTTGTCCTCCCTTCAACCCTCCTCTACCATCCCAAAAAATTGATTATTTTGTAGCACGCAAACTGATAGCCTTGTAAATGAGCACACATCTTAAAAATGCAAGCACACGCACACACACACACACACACACCTCTCAGCCAGATAGCCATTCACCTCAGAGATTCAATCTGAATAAAAAAAAAACCATATCCACACAGTTTCTCTCCCATCCCCACACCCTCCCTCTCATCCATACACCCATCCTTCCATGCACACACCCTTTATCCCATCCACACACCTTACCTCCTATCCACACACCCTTCATCCCATCCACACACCCTTCATCCCATCCACACATCCTTCATCCTCGGGTTCAACACGCTACCCACAACAAGCCACGTGCTACGGCTACAATGACGAAGTAAATCTCAGAAGCGAAGTGATGTTTGGAGGTCCACAGCCAGTGGCGTAGCTAGAGTGTGTGCCGCCCGGGGCGGCCCTTGAGTTTGCCGCCCCCCCCGCCCGTGCCCCCACAAAAAATACATCAATTGTTGCTCCACGAGCAATCCTAATTTCCAACTCCTTCCATTGTGTGAAATTCCGAACGTGAGCTGCACTGGATTCGTGCTCGGATATTCTAGGATTCAGTTTCCACCATATGTTGAATCCATCCTCAGAATTAAACAGTTTGCAACAAAAGCAGTAAAGAGCTTCCTTGGAAGGGGAGTACACCATCCATGATCTCAACATTCTTTCACCATTTGGCAGAGTTTGAAAAAACCATTCGCGTGTTAGTTTTCTAGTTTGTCCTTTGGTTGACACACCTTCACGAATTACTTCACCAAAATCAGAATCTAGATTTTGAACCACAGACGCACCTTGACGTACCAGAAAGATCCGTGTGTCATTGCTAATCTTGCTTGGCCATAGGCCAACATCTTTTATGTCCACTCTGTCCACAGCTGGTCCCGGAATATTTTCTTCTTCATGTTCTTCATCACTTGAAGGAGTTGAAGTTGACGAATCGCTTGAAGTTGAACTTGAATCCCTTGAATTTGATAATGATTTGGTTTCTATACGACTGATGTATTTAAAGAGTGCCCCTTTATTCTTGTTTAATACTTCCTCTCTTGCCTTTCTCTTTTTTCTATACACAGCACCACTTTCTTTAGCTCGCTTCATCTGGGGACAGAGTGATAGAAGTATAAAACATTAATTTTTCGAGAAATAAATTCACACTGCATGTTTAAAATTAAAAGATAAAAAAAATTGAAAAAAATGACGAGAACTTTAGATAAAAGTGATGAAGCTAAATATCACAAGTCACAAATTCTACACTTTTAACAAATAACACATTAAGAAAAAAGCTCTGTGTAGCAAAAGAATGCTTTTGTGAATTTACAAAAAAAAATTTAAAATGTATTACGTACATTATTTATTATTTCGGCATTGCATAATATAAAAAAACGCTATTCCAAAAGTAATATGCATAGGAAAACATTTTTTCTTAAATAGCATTTCCTCAGCATATATATATATATCTGCACAATAACCACTGGAGAAAGGAAAGACAAGCAGCAAGTACTTTGGTTTAATACATCCTCTGCCTGAGGATGTATTAAACGAAAGTACTTGCTGCTTGTCTTTCCTTTCTCCAGTGGTTATTGTGCATCTATTCTTCATGATGTGAAGTTTCTGCATGCATATATATATATATATATATATATATATATATATATATATATATATATATATATATATATATATATATATATATATATATATATATATATATTATTTTAGGTTAGGTTAGGAATCCGTTACATAAAACAATTGTACTGCACCGTTATCTTTTATTGAGTATGATCTAAAATCACGGTATAATGACACTAGTATCAATGTAATACAATGGAAATGTAAAAAGTAGCAACTTAATCTAAAATTACAGACTCAGAGTACAGTGAAAATGGATGTCTGACATAAGCCCCCCCGACAAAAGCCACCCAGACAAAAGCCCCCTACTTTGATCGGGGTGGCTTTTGTCTGACAACCCTAACCCTAACCCAACCCAACCTAACTTAACCTAACCCTAACCTAACCAATAATTAACCACAGAGAAGAACAGTATATTTTACCCTCAACTATTTAATTATGTCCGTAACTTTTGAAAGCCCTTACTGTTGTCAGACAAAAGCCACCCCGATCAAAGTAGGGGGCTTTTGTCTGGGTGGCTTTTGTCGGGGGGGCTTTTGTTTGTACCCCATTGAGGATAGTGTCTTAGTATAAAATCGCAATGCTGTGAAACAAAATCTTAATATTTAATCTCAGTACCGCAGCAAAAGTCACATCAATATTTTTTAACCAATACTTTAATATTTCTTACCTTATAGTATTATGTCTTCCAACGAAGTAAATAACTGGATCGAAAACACAAGAGAACTTAAAAGTCGTCTAGCCTCCCCTCGTCTTGTCACGATGGAGACTTGTGCAGAACTGAAGTGAATTGCTTGTAACTGGTGGATTGGTCGGCTGTACATGAACTGATATGACCCGAGACTGCATGGTTTTGCAGCTACTGGAGACGTTAATCCTTCCCTTTGTATCGGCGGCAAGTTAATCCTCGTCGTGTCTGACCTAACACCTGACCCACACCACATGAGCTCACTGGCGTACTTGTTTGAAGTTGTTTCCTTAATCCTCAACAGGTTACAGGTTGTGTGTGGCGGGGGGGGGCGCATAGCAAGGGTGTACGTAGCTCATGACGTGGCCGTGATGATGTGGGTCAGGTGTTAGGTCAGACACGACAAGGATTAACTTGCCGCCGATACAAAGGGATGGATTAACGTCTCCAGTAGCTGCAGATATGGGTGATGAGCAGACCCAAAAGTGCCGCCCCCCCGGCCCCCTCTCTACATGCTAGTGGACCACAGCTCAAGTCTAGTGAGTCGGTCCACTGAGCGAGTTTCACAAATTTATTGACAAAGCTTGTAGTACAGTTTGCCTATTCTGAGTAATTCAGTCAGGTCTTGACACTGAGGGTAGTTTCAATTCTCACTGCCACGCAGGACAAAGGTTTATACACAAAGAAATATATCATATTCATTAACAGTATGTATATATATATATATATATATATATATATATATATATATATATATATATATATATATATATATATATATATATATATATATATATATATATATATATATATATATATATATATATGCAAGTAAATCACTGTAGGTGCGCGTGATCCAGGTATATGCTGATAACCACAAGGAAAGAAAACACGAAGTTCCTAAGCGCTTTCGTGTAATTCACATCTTCAGGGGTGAGTACATATTCCAATATGTATTCCACATGAGACAGATAAAGTTATATACTGTATATTAGAAAAAATAATAAAATAAATGTCTAATAGATTTAATAGTTATCTGTTAATACAAATACTTTTCCAATAGTAGTGCACGATGTAACAGCCTGAGCCTCGACTGATGTTAAATATTTACACTAAGTTGTACTACATAAAGTTGTTTTCTTTTATAGTCTGTTGGCTTGTGAAATACCTCACTGCCACACCCTATTATCTGACAGGCAAGGATAAAGCCCCGTCCACAAGATCAAGCAGTGCCCGGCGGGCTTTGCCCGTTTACCGAGCAAAGCCTGTGTGTTGTTGTACACACGGGGGTGGTTGGCGGCAGTCAAAGTCTTGCGCCGGTAGCTAGTAGGTGGTTGGCAGTGGCGGGTGCGGCAGAAATAATCGCCGGACAGTTAAAGCAAAGAGCATAGCGTTGTGTACTATTATAATTGCTGCTATGTGCAAAAAGAAGAACCAAATGCAGAAAAGAGAATGGTGCAAAGAGTGGTTAGGTCGAAGATAAGTATTGTGAAGTCATGCCACGATTTTACGTGAACTGCAAGATGGACAAGATGGACATGAGCAAGACTTCACCAATTACATGAGAATGGACCCAACACCTTTGACAAACTTCTAGGGAAAATGGAACCATATATATAAAAAAACAGGATACCAATATGAGGGAGAGTACATCTGCAGAGGCTCGTCTAGAGTCAATGCTCATATATCTTTCAACTGGGTGCACCTACACGTCACTTCAGTATGGAACGAGGATATCAAAACAAAGTTTGTCTCGCATACCTGCAACTTGTCAAGCCATGTATGAAGTACTCAAGGAAGATTACTTGCAGGTGAGATTTGTAATACATAAAAATTCATTGAATAATGTTAGAATTATGATATGCATAGACAGGAAGCTATGGGACTAGAGTGAGGAGAGCAGCAGGAACGAAGAACACACACGAATGTC
>NW_024725031.1:2074278-2127495 GCF_018991925.1 Homarus americanus | reverse complement strand
TGAAAATCGAGTAATTTGGTAGCAATTTATTGTAGTCTTTAAGCATGCAAAACAATATTCTGGCATAAATTTTTTTTATAATAAGTCCTACCTACATCAAATGGATTTTTAAATGTACATATTTGTGAATTTATAACATAACCAGCGTTTGCACACATGTTACTGTTTCAAGTTTCAAATTATTATATTTTATTATCCGTAGTCTATTTGAAAGTAACCAATGCCTTTATACTCTCTTTGCTTTGGTTTCTTGTCATCAGTAGTCTGCTTGCTATTTGTGCTTTGATGTAACCTTCTCGCCTCTCGTGGCTGTAAACATGGCCCGCTGCTTCTGTGACCATTTTCACACATCTCTCCACACTTTGAGTGTGGGAAGGCCACTTCGGCACCTGCATTGGAGTCTCTTTAAGGTTTCTCAATTCTTGGCTAGTTAGACTTGTTGTCAATGGTGGCTCTAAGACTTCCAAACTTAAGTCAACCAATTCTGACAATTTGGTGGCATTGACGTTTATTGGGGGAACTTTTCTTGAATGAAACGAACAGTCTCCCAACTGGTCGTCATCTATTAGCGTTCCTCTAATCTTTAGAATGACTTCTACAGCCTCGGTTCGGAGATTGGTACATTGATTGCAAAGCATTGCTTGCAAAACTGCTTCTGATCGAGCATACCAAGCGGACCTTCTTGCCACAGGTAACACGATGTCCCTCACTACCTTCCTCTGTGTTCTTACTAGCTGCAATTGAAACAAAAGGTGATTTGGCCCATCCACCCACATAGGATTAAGTTTCACACTAAACCACTGGGGAAGATAAACTCCAATAATAAATTCAACAATTAACCTCAAATTCTTCAGCACTTTGCCCTTCAATTCGTGTTTGGAAATCCAAATCCTGCAGAAACGAAGAGCTGTAGTTAACCAACGGCTGTGACTGACAGGTCCAATCTCCAAGAGAGCCAATGACTGAGGCACTTCTCCTGATCTTATTGTTTGGGCAATACGATAAGCATAGGATTGATCTGTGCTGAGATCTTTGATGACTCCTTCAGACAACGCCGGAAGGGGAGGGCCAACTTCGACCTTTGGAAAGGTTGTATTTATTTCTAGTTGTGTTGCTTCATCCAGCATGATGCCAAGGGGACCTGACCACTTGTTGATGCTCTTTGTAGGACCATCAAGTTCCTGGATGAGATGACGAAGAGGTAGCTCGCCTGTATGTAAATCACATACAATCCAAACAAGTCTTCTTCCTAGTTTTTTCTCTAAATGCGTCATTACACCCCACTGCCATCCGGTGTTCACTGCAGTTGAATCTCCACCAACAGCCTGCAGTGAACTGCCAAGTCCTCTCTCCTGAACCCAACATAAAATATGATCAGCAATGACCTCTGCATGTTTCTTCCCTTCTACTTCAGTTTCAGGAGCAAAGTGAAACAAAAACCGACCACCAGGCTCAGAACAGACAGAGTAGTGTTCTTCTTTGATGAGACCTGGAAACTTTCTGTTCACTCCCTCTACTTCTAGCAAAACTTTTGTGTCATCTATTCTTCCATCAAACAAAAGACAGGAGAGCCCTCCCTCGCTTAAATCTTTTTCATGCTGATCAGATATTTCCTTCATTATTTTTTCTTGTGCTCTTCTAATTTTATTATGATCTATCACCAAAGATACATCCTCTCGGCTGATGAGGCCTGCATCTATCCAAGCGGCAGTTGCAATATCTGCAGCCTCACGAAGTCCAGCATGGTGGCGAATACTAGCTAAAGCAATGTTTGAAATATTTCTTGTGTTGTATTTCATTTTCTTTGGTAAAGGTTCAGATGGCTCTTTGGAACTATCATCTGATGTTGCTTCCTGTTCATCAGAAGAACTATCAAAGAAGTGATAAACATCTTGACACAGCTCTTCCTCTCTTTGGATGACTTCTTCACTCTTCATTTTCTTCTTTTGTTCCCTCTCTCGGATTTGTTCTCTCTTCTTGGCATTAGCAATCTGCTTCTTTGTTTCTGAATAATCTATTGAACCCATTTGCATACTTCCTTGGCCTTCTGCCTTTGTCCTCTGTGCCTTTATAAATTCAAGCTCTAAAACAAGGATCTTCTTTTCACGAGGACAACCACAATCAATGTGGGAATTATTTTCTCTCTTACCTGAGTGAGAACAGTTGGATTCAGAACATAATTGTATGGAGCACTTGCAGGTCAAAATGTCAAACAGAGTATCAAGTGCGTGCAGAAATTCATTTTTCCTGGCCAAGTTTCCTTTACCAAATGATGTTTCAACTGCTTTGTGCCATAATTTCGTTAGTTTTAGCTCAATAGTTCGACACTGATTAATCACAGGTGGTTTGAATAGTGCATTAGCTTTTGTCCATTGATGCAGAAGAGGGACTATCATGTCATTTATGAGTTCTTTATCTGTATAGTTCCTTCTGTCCTTTGCATTTTTTTCTCGAAGGAGTAACCCTAATCTTAACATGTCTCTCACTGTTGGAAGTTCTGATACAGGAAGCTCCTTCCCTTTACCAACTAGCAGGCTCAAGTGGGTTGACAACTGACTTCTTGTCTTCAATTTTGACATCTTCACACTATCTGACAAATAGAAAAATGTTTCATAATTCAATTGTTGTTTCAAAAAATATCAATTTGTTTATCAAAAATGCTGTAACAGAAATAACATAATAATTTCTTAGAACATAATGTTTTATACAATGATATAAGTAACTGCGACAATCAATATGCCCTACTTACAATAATTAAAATGTAGAATTCGTCTGGTAGAGTAGGTGCAAGTGCAATGAGAGCAAACCACCGTCTATGATATCTAGAAGGAGAGTGAGCCGGGCGCCTTATCCTCACGCTTGGTACAAGTCAAAACAAGAATTAAACTGTCCCCCACGGAGAGCCTATTCATGTTCATGTTCTGACATGCATATTGTACACAAGCTATAGAACCATAAAATACTCCATAATCCATATGCTTACATGAGATTAGTTAATATCAAGTGAATAATTCTAATCAAGTCTCATTAATTTATTGAAATACTGATATTTGAAACTTTAAGGTATAATTGATGTAGGTGAGGGTTATTTCAATTCATTTTTGTTTGCTAATCTCAAGTTTAGACATAAAGAGCTGTCTTTGACTACAAGTTGATTTTCTTTTATATTTAATAGAATTATACTGATGTGGGAATCCCCCATCCCCATCCACACCCATCCTGGGAGGTGGAGAATGGCACCATCCGGTAGTTGGCAACGGAAGGTATCAGGACCCACCGACTGGGAAGGGTGTGGAATCCCCCCATCCACACCCATCCTGGGAGGTGGAGAATGGTACCATCCGGTAGTTGGCGGCATCAGGACCACCAGAGCAGGAGATTAATGAACTATCCCCATCACCCATCTGGGAATTGGAAGTAATACATCATTGGTTGGCAACGGAAGGTATCAGGACCCACCGACTGGGAAGGGTGTGGAATCCCCCCATCCACACCCATCCTGGGAGGTGGAGAATGGTACCATCCGGTAGTTGGCAACGTAAGGTATCAGGATCCACCGACTGGGAAGGGTGTGGAATCCCCCCATCCCCCATCCACACCCATCCTGGGAGGTGGAGAATGGTACCATCCGGTAGTTGGCAACGGAAGGTATCAGGACCCACCGACTGGGAAGGGTGTGGAATCCCCCCATCCCCCATCTATCTGTGTCTCTGTGTCTGACTGTTTCTGCCAGTCTGTCTCACAATATCGATCTGTCTGTCTTTCTGATTTTCTGCCTCTGTTTTTCTGTCTGTCTGTCTCTTTCGTCTATATGTTAGTCTATGTCGCCGTCTCTGTTTCTGTCTGTCCCTCTATTTCTCCGTCTGTCTGTCTGTCAGTTGTCTGCTTGTGTCTGCGACAAACAGACAGACAGGCAGACAGAAAGAAACGGACACAGAGACACACAGACAGAGATTGAGATATAAAGACAGACAGAGACTGAGACACACACAGACAGAGACACAGACAGACATGACAGAGACCAACAGACAGACAGACAGATTCCTACAAGTCTCCGCTCGTCTGTTTGTCTGTCTGTATGTCTTTTTCTGTCCGTGTCTTTCGGTGTGTTTGTCCGTTTGTCTGACGGTTTCTGTCTGTTTCTGTGTGTCTGTCTGTTTAATGTCTGTCTGTCTGTGTCCGTCCGTCTGTCTGTTTTTCTAACTGTCTCTGTTTGTCTGTCTGTCTACAAATCCTCCCAAAGGAATCCTATCCTATAAATCAACATACCGTTACTGAAAAATAAACCAAAAGCAGTGCTTGAAAAAAATAAAAAATGAAATAAAATAATAAATAAATACAATAAAATAAAATACCAACTAACCTCCAAACACAGCAACACCCTCCCCCCCCAGACAAAGCCGCACAGAAATACTTACAATTCTCCATACCCAACCTCAGCGACAACCCTCTCAATAAAAACAACCTAACTCAACAACTCCCTTCAACAAAAAACAGACAGAAAGACAGAGAGACAGAACAGACAGCCAGAGACCGACACAGTGGAAAGACAGAGAGGCTGAGACAGACAGATAGACAGAACGAGACAAACACAGACACAGACAGACAGTGACAGACATTGTAAAAATAGACTGGCAGACAGAGACAGACTGACGGACAGACAAACACAGATACAAAGACAGACAGAGACTGAGAGACAGACGGACAGAGACAGTTAGACAAACTAACTCTACCAAAGCACCAATCACCTACTGCGGCACCAAGAGACGCCAACCCCAGTAAACAGAAACCCTCCTCCTGGTGTACATTAACACAGTATAACCTTTTTCTTCTATATTTTAAATTTATTTCTGTTCCTTTTTCGCACCCCCCCTCCCCCCCAGGCCCCGTTGTGGGTCGTTTGATCTGTGCCCGGGTGGGCTAATTCCCATTAAAAAAAAAAGCAACTGGCTGGGCCCAGCCTCGAACTGGTCCCGGCGGTGCTAGACGTAGTTCGTCAGGCCACCGCCAGGGGTCTACTGTCGGCTTTTGTGAAGGTGGTTTTGTTGTTTTTCTTTAATAATTCATATATTTTCGTAGTTTTTCTCAGGATTTGTATGAATTTATACTCAAATAACAGAGTTACAATTGTATTGAAGCTGTGTGTGGCCCTTTTACAGCCAATCTTGGCTACTAACTCAAGATACACTTGTGTGTGCGTGTTTGACTGTCGTGTGTGTGAGTGTCGTGAATCATGAAGAAATTTTGCAAGAACCTATACCAAAACACATACAAAAGAATACCAAACAGTTATAAACAACAGCGCCACGGTAACTCTGCGAAAATAAATAAATTATTGAAGAAAAACTGCAAAAATACTACATGTAACATAAATACAACTTCTGGAATGTTGATCAATGTCCCCCTGGCGGTGGCCTGGCGAACTAGGGGGGGGGGTCACAGCTTCCATGGTAAACACTTTAAATATTATGAGTGTCTCTCACCCACAATGGAGAGGCCTACACTATTTTCTCTCACCACCGCTGTCTACACCTACACTATGGTTACTCACACGAGCCAGAAGCACCGGACATGGAGTAGAAAAATTGTCCTCGTTGCAGATGGTGACGTCATCGTGTGGGTAGCAACGGACCCTGGTGTTATGGTGAAGTAACAGTGAGGTGATGGTGATAGTAAAAGAGATGGTGAAGTTCTTGGGAAGGCCACAGTGAGGTAACGATGAGAATGGTGATATGGTGAAATGATGGTGAGGTGACTGGAGGAACTATTCACTGGTGAAGGGTTACTGGTGCACCACTGAAGTATGAATGAAGAAGTAATGATAAAAAAGATAGCTAAAAGGAATGATGGTGACGTAATGGTGAGAAGAGGTGATGGTGAGTTTTAATGGTGATGGTGAGCGTAATGGTCCGGGTTTACAAGCTTTTACATATACGTGAACGGTTTAAGATTATAACACACACACACACACACACACACACACACACACACACACACACACACACACCATTTTTATCCTTCATATCCCGAGAAAATTTACTCAACTAAAATAAATAACTATGATGTAGTGATGTAGTGTTTCTCGTCATCCAGGCCAGGTGATGTAGTGTTTCTCGTCATCCAGGCCAGGTGATGGTGTGTCATCCAGGCCAGGTGATGTAGTGTTTCCTCGTCATCTAGGCCAGGTGATGTAGTATGACGTCATCCAGGCCAGATGTAGTGTTTCTCGTCATCCAGGCGCAGTGATGTAGTGTTTCTCGTCATCCAGGCCAGGTGATGTAGTGTTTCTCGTCATCCAGGCCAGGTGATGTAGTGTTTTTCGTCATCCAGGCCAGGTGATGTAGTGTTTCTCGTCATCCAGGCCAGGTGATGTAGTGTTTCTCGTCATCCAGGCCAGGTGATGTAGTGTTTCTCGTCATCCAGGCCAGGTGATGTAGTGTTTCTCGTCATTCAGCCCAAGTGAGGAAGATTTTTTGTGGAAATTTCAGTAAAGATTAAAATTAACCCCCACACTCCTCCCCCCCCCTCCACAAAAAAAATCAAGGAAATTGTTTTTATTTACGACTAACAACAATAAAACCATATATTTATGTACGTAATTTGTTAGAAAAAGTCATCAAACAGTTGTGGTTACGTTTAACAAATACCAAAACGTAATCTAGAAAAAAACTTTATAGGATGGAAATATTAATTGGACAGATACTCTTGAACTATACGGTAAATCCATATCTTTTTTTTCCATTTAACAAAAGAGGAAGTCGTGCCATTGAGATTGGTCGCGGAAGTAGAAAATAATCTTTTCCGTATCAGACTGACGAAAAAAAAAAAGAAAACAGATTTTTTTAAATAGCGTGACTGTCCCTGGAGAGCTGTGGAAGTACTGGAGGAAATAGTGCCGGGAGGAAAGGGAGGTGGAGGAGGGAGAGGAAGGGGGGGAGGGGAGGAGGAGGTGGAGTAGAAAAGGGATTCTGATGTGGTTTTGTTTTTCTTCTAGTTAAGTGTTTGCTCTCTCTCTATCTCTCTCTATCAGTACGTTTTTCAGCCAGACCATCCTCACATCAGTCAATCCGACCCTCCTCCACTTTATCCTTCTACAGGTAGTTCCTCTACTTCAGTCGCTCCGTCAGTCTATAATACTGTGAGCGAATGTATACTTTACACCATTAACTCCTCCTGTAGTATTAGATGGAAAGATTTGAAACATGTTATAAGGATATTTACACATAGTGATCCATACGTGTAGTAGTAGTAAGGCGAGTCTTTGGTTAAAATATATAAATATACAGTATATTAACCCCGACCCGCGTCATGGCTTGTATTATGAAGCACTCGCCTCGGGGGTGTGGAGCTTTTGTAATTAACTCAATTTGTTTATTTTTTTTATGTAATGAATTATATAATGATAATAGTTTAATAGTTTCTTTGAACTTCTGTCATTTACATGGTGAGCTCTGATGTCCTTTATGTTCTTAGTTACTCGTAGTGGAGATACTGGAAACTTATTTACTTTATTTTTTTATTAACGATATACTAGTTGTGGGACACGTGAGAATGGTAGAGAGAAGTATATCCATCTTAATGGATCGACAGTAGTGGGTAAAGTTAAGAAAGTCTACGGTATTCGTTACCCACGTTTCACTACTAAACCTCCTCGTTTAATTCTGGTTTCTTGTACTTCCTTTCAATTCAAATATTCTTGTCTATGTGCCGCTGATTCTCAAACTGACAGACACTCACATATTAATACTTCTTTTTTATATCGTGCTGAAATATAAAAATTCGATTGAACATAGCGAATATAACAAAAGCAAGAATTCCTTCAGTAGGTTAAATAAAAGAAGAGTTTAAATCATCTTACTCACGGTATTGAGTCTTCGTAGTCGAGGGATTGGGTCATCGTACTCAAGGGATTAGCTCATCGTACTGATTAAGTTAAACCGTAATACCAAAGGCGTCAATACATTCATTTGTTAAGTTTAAGTTATAGGCAGTGACACCATCAACGAATTGAATGATTTTAACACGACAACATTATTTTTGTCATTTTGTTGCTGGTGCCTGACAGAGTGCGCAGTACATCTGTTGCCAATGCAGATGCATCTTAAGCTAGACTAAGCAGCGACAGAGTTTCATGACACACACACTCACACAAAAAGCAGAATTCATAAATATCACGTCCTGAACCATCTCAAGAAATTGCTTACCCAGACTATAATTATTCACAAGACACACAAATAGAACTTTTCGTATACTGCGCACTTAATATCATAGGTGGGGGATGGGGTGTGTGTGGGGGGAGGAGGAGGAGGAAACACGCTATAAGAGATCGTATGAAGTTTAGGATTCTCCAAGATATGTCGGTAGATAACTTTAAAGACGCTTGGTGAAGACGACTCGCCAGGGAGTCAACAAGAGAGATGAGCTTGCTGCGTCTTATACGATGTTGGTAGGGTGTACTTGACGCACCCCCCCCCCCGCTAATGACGCTTGAGGCTACAGGCTTTTAAGTTTATTTGTGGTCCTTGGAGGAATTTATAAGTTTAAGTGTCAGAATGTAGTAGGATTAAAAGTCAGGTCAGGAGATGAGACGCCAGAGAGAAGCTTACTGAGGCTAAGTTATATAGACGAGTGTGTTGGTCGGCACTAGGTTCATATGTCTTTTCTGCCTGAGTTTTTTCCCCTCACTCCTCGTAGCAAGATGTTAAGATATTTTTCCTATACGAGGTACGAAAAAGTAATATTTGTCTTTCTGAAAAAAATTTTCTCTGTTGACTCATCCACTTCATTTATGCATTTACTTTTATTATTATTATTATTATTATTATTATTATTATTATTATTATTAGTAGTAGTAGTAGTAGTAGTAGTAGCAGTAGTAGTAGTAGTAGTAGTATAACATCATGCGTCATAGAATACTTGTGAATATTTCACGGACTTGTGGATTTTAACCCCTTGTGTAAGATGACAACCGCTTACGTTCAGTGAATTACCACCTGTGAGTATGATACCTTAATCCTCTTGAGTACGACAAATTAACACCTTCATCGTCAAGTCTTAACTCAAGTCTTAACTCTATTAAGAGGATAATCCGATTTTTAATCAAAGTTGATGTAATACTCGAGGGCTACATAATGAGTTATTAGGCAAGATTAATGTATTTCCAATATTTGCATAAATTTTTCTTCACGTATTATTTATTATGAAGCAAATAAAGAAAGTTATGATAAAACTTATTTGACTTTTAGGGAGATATACGGTAAGTTGCGGTACACGTAAGAATGATACTGAGACAGTAAATCATCTTAATGGATCAACAAGTGTGGTGGGTAAATGTGGAAAAGTCTACGGTGTTTGCCACCCACGTTTCACTACTAATCCACCTCGCTCCATTCTGTTTTCTTGCATTCCCTTTCAATTCAAATATTCTTGTTCTTAATTATCCACTGCTGATTCTCAAATTAAACAAACACTTGCATAATTCTTCTTCTTCTTCTTCTTCTTCTTCATTTTTATATCATGCCGAAATCTATTAATTCCTTCAGTAAGTTTAAGAAATTTTTACCACAGTCCCACACCTCTGAGTTCAGACACACTGGCTGGGTAGTACGGTGAAGTGCAGTAATAAGAACACGGAGGACAATGGAATGCCTGAGTGAAAACAAGACTGACACATCGAGGCAAGTGACCACAGAATATATAGAACGTGTGTCCAAAATTAGCATTAATGTCTGTCTGAGCTGTGTGCCGTCTCACCTGTCTGTCTGAGCTGTGTGCCGTCTCACCTGTCTGTCTGAGCTGTGTGCCGTCTCACCTGTGTGCCGTCTCACCTGTCTGTGAGCTGTGTGCCGTCTCACCTGTCTGTCTGAGCTGTGTGCCGTCTCACCTGTTTGTCTGAGCTACCTGTCGCTTTACCTGTCCATAGATAGTTCCGATTATTTTCTGTCGGATTTATATATTGCGGAGTTGTGTTTTTTTGTTACAGGTTTGTTTTGTGGATTAAAGAGTTTGTGCACTAAAGTAGCTGTATTACGCAACATCAAATACTATTCTACTACTATATTTTTTCTTATATGTATATGAACTGCTAATTTAACTTCTAATAAATTTCACAAGGAATTAATATTAATCTTAACCAAAGATCCTAAATATCACTGTCTTGGCATTTTTTTTTTGCCTTCCTAGTCAGTTCACTGCCTGGCTTCCCTGATTCACACACAACAACGTTCTCTTACCTGCCCAAAGGTTGTCTCGCCTCCTCCCAGCTAACTCATTCAGGGGAACCATTTGTTTACTGCGGTGAACATCATCTTTCCTGAGAACGTTTCAAGGTATAGGAAGGGAGACACAGGTACACAGGAAAAAAAGTGAAGTATAAAACAAAATATGTTAGAGTGGGAGGACCTTCTGGTTGGCGTTTGAACTTTGAGGTTTTTTTTTTTCAATTTTTTTTTTTTTACTTGACGTTTAGAGGTGGGAATTTATCTTGTGCGTTAGTCTTTTTTTCTCATTGAGTAATAGAACCTTAGAATAGAACCCTTACCCTTTGCCCTTACCCCTCCCTCCTCGCCCTCAACTCTTACCCTTCATTGTCCTGAACCCTTTTCATTATTATTATTATTATTATTATTATTATTATTGTTATGTATCAGTATCATTTATTATCAATAATTATAAGCCATTATTAAATACTGGTACTATTATTAATATTACCAGGATAACGAGTCATAATATTGGCAATATATATCTTTACTATATTGAGAAAAGCGTAACGATATGTAGGCCATTATGTACGAAATTCTCAGTAATAAGTTCGTTTCTCTATAAATATATAGAGTTAGTGTGAAGCTGTTCTATCTCGATTAATACACAAGTTAAATATAAATTGTCTTTATCTAAATGAATACATAGGAACAGTTAACCAGATATTTATTATGAAAAAAGATAGAGAAGTTATACAATGTTTGATTTTGTCTTTGATAAATTCAATTGGACATTAATTTTGGTTTTAGTTTCAATAAATACATAGAAATAAGGTTTGTAGAACTTATATATTTCCCGTAAATATACAGAGAGATATTATACAACTGGTTTTTATATCGTTAATTATACATTATTATAGTAGAATAAAATATTTACCTAGAGGACTACACTGACTCGTTGTAATTTGTATTTATCGGAGTAATCACACTGGAAACTGTTATCTCTACACCAACACAGATATTAATGTAAACCTGTATTTATCTCTATAAACACATGGAGAATTATGGTAAATCCTTTTTTTTAATCTTGGTAAGTTAAACTAAAAGCATCAACTTTAATCCCAGTTAGTTAGAAAAAATCATCTGGTTCACAACAAATACGACACGACGCTGTTTGTGTGACCCGACCCTATAATGCTGATGCGGCCGTGGAAACTGTAGTATTATAAGGTATAATTATAGTGATTTAGGGCATAACTGCAGGGTTTTATGGCATAGCTATAGTGTCTTAGGGCATAGCTATAGTGCTCTATTTTTCTTTGCTATGATCTCTCTCTCTCTCTCTCTCTCTCTCCCCTCACCGTTCTTCCTGTCACTTTCTCACTCCCTTCCCTCACTTCCTTTCTCTCTCGTTCTCTCCCCTTATTTTCCTCCCTATCTCTCTTCTTTCCATCCCAAACTCACTCACCCCTTCTCCACCTTTCCTCTCACACCCCTTCTTCATCCACCCTTTTATACCTCTCCCTACCCGTTTATTTTTTATTCATCTCCCTCCCCTTCCCTCCCCTCCCTCTCTCTTCCCCTCCCCTCTTCCTCCCTTCCCTCTCCTCCCTCCCGTCCCTCCCCTCTCCTCCCTCCCCGTCCCTCTCCTCCCTCCTCCCTCCCCTCTCCTCCCCTCCCATCCCTCCCCCTCCTCCCGTCTCTCTCCTCCCCTCCATCCTCTCTCCCCTCCCATCCCCTCCCCTCTCCTCTCTCCCATCCCTCTCCTCCCTCCAGCCTCCCTCCTCCCTCCCCACCCTCTCCTCCCCTCCTGTCCCTCCTCCCCTCCCATCCCTCTCCTCCCTCCCATCCCTCCCCTCTCCTCCCCTCCCATCTCCTCTCCTCCCTCCCATCCCTCTCCCTCCCCTCCCGTCCCCTCCTTCTCCTCCCTCCCGTCCTCTCCTCCTCCCATCCCCTCTCCTCCCCTCCCATCCCTCTCCCTCCATCCGTCCTCTCTCCCTCCCGTCCCTCCCCTCTCCTCCCCTCCCGTCCCTCTCCTCCCCGTCTCTCCTCTCTCCGTCTCTCTCTCTCCCGTCCCTCTCCTCCCCTCCCGTCTCTCCTCTCTCCCATCCCCTCCTCTCCCTCCCGTCCCTCTCCTCCCCTCCCATCTCTCCTCCCCTCCCATCCTCTCATCCTCCCGTCCCCTCTCCTCCCCTCCCGTCCCTCTCCTCCCTCCCGTCCCCTCTCCTCCCTCCATCCCCTCCTCCCCTCCCGACCCCTCTCTCTCCTCCCTCCCGTCCCCTCCCCTCTCCTCCCTCCCGTCCCCTCTCCTCCCTCCCGTCCCTCTCCTTCCCTCCCATCCCTCTCCTCCCTCCATCCCCTCTCCTCCCTCCCGTCCCTCCCCCTCTCCTCCCTCCCGTCCCTCTCCTCCCTCCCGTCCCTCTCCTCCCTCCCATCCCCTCTCCTCCCCTCCCGTCCCCTCCCCTCTCTCCTCCCCTCCCGTCCCTCTCCCCTCTCTCCCTCCCATCCCTCTCCTCTCCTCCCCTCCCGTCCCCTCTCTCCTCCCACTCTCTGGTGTCCAGTTGTTAGGTTAGGTTAAGTTAATGGTGTTATTAATGTTATTTGCATTAACTGAAGCTGGGAGTATGAACTAGAGGAAGAATTGTTTTCATGTCTTAATATACTGTACGTGTGTGTGTGTGTGTGTGTGTGTGTGTGTGTGTGTGTGTGTGTGTGTTCATATTTGGAGAGACTGTCCATTGCAACAATCAGTGGGTTATAAGAACATAAGATTGGAGGAAACTGCAGCGGGCCTATTGGCCCATACTGGACAGTCCCATTTACAACCAGCCCCTACTGCTCATATATCCATCCAACCTATGTTTGAAGCTATCCAGCGTATTCGAGTTAATGATGATATTTGGTAACTTGTTCCACTCGTCTACTACTCTATTTCTAAACCAATGTTTACCTAATTCGCGCCTAAATCAAAATTTGTCTAATTTAAAACCATTGTTACGAGTTCGCTTCTGGTTGGATAGTTTGAGTACCTGTGTAATGTCGCCTTTGTTCAGCCCTGACTTCCATTTATACACCTCTATCACATCGCCCCTCACTCTACGTCTCTCGAGGGAGTGTAAATTAAGATGCTTTAACCTGTCTCTGTACTCAAGGTTCCGAATGCCCGGGATTAGCCTTGTCATTCTCCTTTGAATTCTTTCCAAGGATTCTATATCCATTCTGTAATACGGTGACCAGAATTGAACCGCGTAATCCAAGTGAGGTCTCACTAGCGCAAGATATAGTTTTAGGATGACCTCGCTAGTCTTGTAACTAACACTCCTTTGTATGAACCCAAGTACTTTATTAGCAAATACACATTGTTTACTTGGCTTAAGATTCCTACTTATCATAACTCTTAAATCTTTCTCGCAGTCGGATTTTTCCTTGCGTCTGCTCTGAAATTCTAACTGGAATCTAATTTCTTTGTGATCGCTGTAAGCAAGTTCGTTCCTTACCTCGACATTACTAATGAGGTTTTCTCTGTTTGACAGAACTAAGTCGAGTATATTATTACCCCGGGTGGGTTCGGTTATATGTTGGCATAGGAAACAGTCCTGGATTGTTTCAAGAAAATCCTCTGATTCTGAGTTACCTGTAAGGTCAATCCAGTCTATTTGGCTAAAGTTAAAGTCGCTTACTATACACCATCCCAAATAAGTCGCTCATTAACTCTATCAAGATTAGGAGGTCTACAGTATATATTACTCCTGTGATTAATTTTTCCCTACCATCGATTAATTCTATCCACATTGTCAACCACAACTATTACTATTATCATCACTATCATCACCATCACCACCACCACCCACCACCATCATCACCACCACCCACCACCATCATCACCACCACCATCACCACCTATAACCATCATCACCACCACCCACCATCATCACCACCACCACTACCACCACCACCACGAATACCTTCCCTATCCCCGTCAACCCACCAAGGAAAATGCTCAACAAGCTGAACAATGATGGAGTAAGAGACAAACAAACTAATCGATGCTTCAGAGTGTTATATCTGCGTCTTCTCTGGCCACTTAGAGCTAATTTTTCCTCTCAAGGTTTAGAAGAATCGAGTGAAGGTTGTACAAAAACGCGTGGTGTGTTAATATTAGCTTGGTTCCGCTCCAGAAACCCTGAGTGGACAGCACTACGTTGCATACTTAAAAAAAAAAAGGGAGTCGCCTGAGGGATCTTGTTGGCGTGATGTATGTTTAACGAGAGATAACGAGGACTAGGGTGCCTCGTGGACGCTGCGAGAGTCTGGGTAATTTATAATAATTTCGACTAAATACTCTCGTTTGACATTAAGATTATACCTAGGGAAAATTTGTGTGTCCTTTGACGATGATCTATACATTCTTTCAATAGCAGTAAGTTAACGCAGCATCAAGGAACATGAACATGTAAGGTGAAAATATCCTGGTAGGGAATTATACTCAATATTTTGTCTCTGTTTATAAGACGTGACCCGGATACTAGCAACAAGAATGCCACTAGTTTCCTTTTTCTGGTCTTATCAAAGGCCAGAAAACTGTACAATGCTGGAGAGTGATGTCAGACCCTTGAGGCACACCCACCCACCCACCCACCGCCTTGATATTAATTCTGCAATACTGGAAGCGCTCTAAGGAGAATATATGAAGTTTTTTTTTATATATAATAATCACTTGAAGGTTATCTAAAAAAAACTCTGTATTTTGCCTCAAGTAATTCGTATCTTGAAAGGATCTTGGGTAAATAGTATACTTAGAAAATTCAAGTAGCGGTCTGTTAGCGGTGTAGGAGAACTGGTAGCTACCGAAGACCTTCTTGAATTGTATAGCGCCTTTGAGATCGAGACACTTGTAGCAGCCGAGGAATTTCCAGGACTTTAAAGTTTGGCTAAGAAAGAGAATGTCAGTCTTGTAGTTTACGAGGAGCTTTTTTGAGGATGATGGAACCCGCAACAGCTGAAAGGAGACGCAAGTACAGAAAACCTTTTGGACTTCGAAGACTCGTTATTCTATTGGTTATCTTTGTCCTCCTTATTAGTTCCGCTTTAGTTCAGCAGCTCAGGTTAGTTCTCTTAGCCGATGTGATGACCGTCTGGTGTCAGGTAATGATATGTATTGGAGTGAATAATTGGGCTGAGTGATTGGTGTGTAAGTTTGGTTTCTGAATTATCACATGTGTTTTATCCCTCGCAGGTCTGATGAAGGTCTGGACTCCGTGGGATAAAGGCAGCTCCAAGGAACGGTACTGGGGTTTCAAGACTCGTATTTAGAAAGGTAAGTTAATTCTTTCTATAAGTTTTAGGAAATCATCTCACTTGAAGAGTAACTTATAAAAAGAAGAGCAATTCTATATTTATTTCGTTGTTTTTAGTCGTGTATGGTCATGCTCAAGTTGTGTGTCTGGAGTCGCTTCGAATTTAGAGTATAAAAAAAAAATCCTCGACATAAGACTTTAGCGTTTACTTGGCATACAACGTTAGTACGCTGCCATAACTATCAACATATACAGCGACCTCTTTAGTTATTCTGATCAACTGTATACAGCGACCTCTTTAGTTATTCTGATCAACTGTAACAAGATTTATTAATGTTGTGAAAATATTAATACTTATAGGGTATAAACTTTATGACTGTTCGTGGTGTGAGGTTTAGTGCCGCGAACAAAGAGAGAGAGAGAGAGAGAGAGAGAGAGAGAGAGAGAGAGAGAGAGGAAAATGACATAGTAAGTACCGAGAAACAAAATATGAGAGAAGATAATTCACGTTCATACAAACAGCCAAGTAATCATACAAACTCACATTTAATTAAACGACTAATACAGCGCCATCTGTCTCATAAAACCATTACTATCTCCCTCTATAGCTGACCTAAACATTGCCGAATTCTGAAAAGCTCGCCCAGATTAAAGTCTCTATAAGAAGGTAAGCGTTGCGTAGGTCTAGTTGAAACACGATCCAGGCTTTATGAAATACCTTAAACGAGGTGTTGACATATAATGCTTAGTAGTGATTAGTCTAATTAAATCAAGCTAGACACTCCTTCACGATGAGGTGGAATGTTGTCGTATAAGATGATCATCCCGTCAGAGTCGTAATTTATATCAGACTTGTTATCGTATCTGACTGAAACAACATTAATATGGATCTGAGAATCAACAACAGAATATGTGTAAAAAAATTAATTATAATCCTATTAGAAACTAGGAAAGTGTAATTAAATATCAATAGTTCCATTCACCAGAAGAGAATGTTAAGGGTACGTCATTCATATTATCGTTCACCAAGAAACCTTCATTCGAAATATTTAGATAATTTCAGGAGAGATGGAAGGAGTTTTATTTAAGCAGGTGTGCATAAGAGTTGCCCAAGTTCAGACATTTTACTGAAATACACAAAATTTACTCGGTGTTGTGTTAGCTCTCAGGCGAGAAGTTAAATATTGGGAAGCCTTTGAGTGACCAAGTAAGGCTCGAGACTTCACAGTTATTTAAACTTTGGTAGACTTGGATATAAATACAATTACATTTTGGTGTTTTTGTCTGAATGTTTTGTTACGTGTTTTATGAAGCGTTATGTAAAATGTTCGTTATACAGTTTACATATATTGTACTTCATTATAAGGAATAGTCGTTACGTTAAGGTTTAAAACACATTTGTCGTTTTTACCAAATGAGGATAACAATTTAATTTTTATTTGCCATGATTTATTTAAAAAAAAATTAATGTATGGTAAAATTTATTGAATTTCTTTAAGACGTTGTTTCCAATTATATCATAATCAAACTGTCGATAGGTTAGGTTAGGTTAATAATGATAGCAGTAATATAATAAAAAAAAAAATTCAAATTCAAATCTGAAATGAGAAATACAAACTTAGAATTAAAGTTAGTAGTTATGGGGGTTATATAAACAAAACTAACTCTTAAGATAAACAGGACTTAATGACACAAAATGGTGTTACTGAGACACATTGGCTGGGGAGCATCTAGTAACAGATGGCCAGTAAACTAACCTAACCATATGGGATCAGGGTGTATCAAGGAGAATCAGACGAGTTCATGAAGGATCAAAAACTCATTTAAACTAGTTTTTTATGGACCTTTGACCCGTAAAGCAATAAGGTCATGAGAAGGGAGATATTGATCATTAGAATGGTATAGTTTGCAGAGTGAAAGTTAAAGACAAGATCCACACGTAGCCCTTATCACGGTACACCTAGATACGACGATGTTTCTCCAGCCTTCACCAATACCTGCCGCCCCGTGTTGTTCCAAGCGCTGGTGTAGATTGATGTTCCATGACACTGCATTACTGCTTTTTAGACTCAAATGACGAAAAATAGTCAATATCGGGTTTGAGTCGAGTCGTTTATCAACTACTTCGAATACAAGGCGAAAGTTGTGTCGGCTATGGCATGGCTGAACGAGCACTGAGACACGATTACTCGATATGTCTTTGTGGTGTATCGTCTAAATATGTCTCTTGTTGTTTGGTTTGGTTTTCAAGAAATTTCGCTCTTACTTAAATTTCGTTTCATCTGATGATAAACTGCTCTCATACATTTAGATATTTAATTATATATTTATTAATTTGTTCGTTTTTTTTAATTAGGGTTATTAAAAGAATCCCAACTAGCACATTCACTGTAACTTTGTTAAATAAATTTTTCATACCAACGACCAAAAAATGAAACCATGTTAATTGAATTAATACTTGCTCCTTCAACTTTGTCAAATGATTATTTTACATACGTTAAATTATAATTTAGAAATGATATCCTACTTACGTAACTTAAAATGAAAAGTTCACTTACGAGAGTTGAATCAAATTTTTTTTTATTTCTAGTAATCATTACGCGTAAGTGATTCCCAAGATTTTGATATCCATGTAAATATAATTCAGAAACGACAATCTATTTAAGTTGTGTGTAATAAAAAACAAGTTTATCCAGAGGAGTTCAATAAAAGAAAGGTATATTTCTAGTATTGACTGCAGGTATGTGTACTCCAGTAACTCGTTCCAAACAGTACCTTTACGCTTTTGTGTTGAGACAATATGACACAACGAACGAAGGATTTTGACAACCCCACCGAGACAGCAGGAGCCGCAGTGTTCATTCTGAAATTCATCGATCCGTTCCGTATACAGTAGATAGTTTTGGAATGAGTAGCATCCACTTTAGAAATCATATTCTGTCTGGTTGTATCTCTCATTCTCTCTGTCATTTTCTCTCTATAATCTCTCTCTGTCTTTTTCTCTCTATAATTCTCTCATCCCTTCTCCTTCTCTTAGGATACAAAAGACTACAGAAGATCCTGTATTTGTAATTTAAAAATATATTAAACGTATGTGACTTTACTGTACGTAATCATGAAACCTTCAGAACCCAGTACTGTATATTCTTACTACTAACTCTACGTAAATATGAACACTCAAGGCACTATTTCTTACTCATAACTATACTTAAACATTAACATCCAACAAAACCAATGCTTTTTTTTTTACCATTGATTTTACCCAAGGATGAAAAGTCTTTGTATTTATAAAGCGTGTTAAGTTAAGCACGTGACATTCCACCTTCTAACTGCTCCTGAAGGACGGGTTATAAAAGATCATCTCTGTTGGTCAGGAATTTTAATAGCTGGGTCGAAGGCTGAAGTTTGGAAGTGGGAAGGCTGAAGGAAAAAAACCCCAAAGAACCACTTGCATTTTCTCACGGGTTTGTTCTGGGTGATTGCTACTAAAAGTCACATTATGTGTTATGAAGTGTGTTTTAGTAATTTTGTGGGGAGAGACAGACAGACAGACAGACAAGGGGATGGCTGGAGAGAGGTAGGGAGGGAAGGACGGATAACACAGAAAACTAATACATTTCCTGTTAATGAAGTTAGAATCAAGTCGTCCTAACTCACTCGCCACCGTAAAGAGATTAACCTAATCTTGTTTTGGAAATTCAGGTACATTGCAGAATCAAGTTTAGGAAACATACCAGCCAAAAAGATAGACAGACAAACAGACGGAGAGACAGAGGTAGGGAAGTATACAGGAGAAAACAGAGAGAGAGAGAGAGAGAGAGAGAGAGAGAGAGAGAGAGAGAGAGAGAGAGAGAGAGACTTACACACTTCAGGTAACCCATTGATATCATCACTCTTCTCACGTTATTCGTAATTAAAAAAATAAAATAAAAATATCCTTACTGAGACACAAAGGCTAAAATGACTCCCAGGTGTGATCTGATATTTATGAAATAATGTATTATTTAATAACAGTTTGTGAAGATGTTTTTCTTTTATTTTTTTGTCTGTGATTCAGTTTGTAACAGTTAACTAAACATTCACCTTGTTAATTATATAACAGCAGCCACGTTATTGTTTGTTTTGTTTTGGTTTGAATGTTTTTGTTTGAATGTTTTTGTTTGAATGTTTTTGTTTTGATTTTAATTATGGATGATATTAATTGATGAAGTAAATCTGAAAATATTACACGTAAAAAAAACTTGTTCAGTAAAGGGTAACAGATCTCCTTCCTCTCACGCAATTAGATAGATAGATATATAGATAGATAGATAGACGGACGGACGGACGGACGGATGAAGAGAACTGGAATGCATAATCCCTCTTAATTAGTCAAGTTTATTTAACAATTAACCTCTCATATATTCGACTAAGATTATTACGTGTAAACAGAATGAAAATTTGTGATACAAGATTCAGGGATATATTTATTCTGCATATTAAAAATAAATCAAGCGGTTCCTTTTAAAAATATTCTACATTTCGTTTGACTAATAGACAAAAATACACACACACACACACACACACACACACACACACACACACACACACACACACACACACACACACACACTAAACATACACACACACACACACACACATACACACACACACACACACACACACACATACACACACACACACACACACACACACACACACACACAAACATACACACACACACACACACACACACACAGACAGACAGATAGGTCTCAACATTCCAGTTTCATGTGGTTCCAAACCTCGACCATCTCTCATCCTCGCTACCTGATCATCCCACATACACACACACACACACACACACACACACACACACACACACACATAAACATACACACACACACACACACACACACAGACAGACAGATAGGTCTCAACATTCAGTTTCATGTGGTTCCAAACACTCGACCATCTCTCATCCTCGCTACCTGATCATCCCAAATACCAACGGCCTTTATCAACCCCGTGCAAATTATAACACAGTAAACACACGCTGAAAGAACCGCATAATTACTTAGACTTCCATGGCAGTTAGGAACAAGTATTTATGCTAATGTACATGACCCACTTGTTAAAACTGAGGGATAAATATTACATGGTGATAATTTAACTCTGTGATAACAGGGTCAGCGGTATATCATGTAGCTTTTGGTGGTATTATTCAGACATATAAGGTGAGGATTATTACACTGAACTAGTGTTGGGAGGAGGCCGTCGTCCTGGGGGCTTCTGTTCTTAATAATTCAATACCTTTTTTTTGTGGCGGCTTAGACTCACCTCTCCTCAGAACTAGGCATGATTGTATACTTTCGAAACTTGCTTTAGAGGTAGTTCAAAATTATTTATGATATATGTAATTCAGTGACTGTTGTTGCCTCTGCTGTTGCTAGCACTCGACACACGTGTGACATACTTCCTGAGAGGAATAAGAACCAAGTGATCATCTAGTCAGCCAGGGACTTTAACACACCATACACTGGATATAACACTATTTAGCCTACCAGGAAAAGTAGTTTTTTTATTTCATTATAGTAGGTTTTTAAATATCTATACCTTCAATTTACACTTTTGAATTAACAAAAGTTTATTATCGATCACATGACTCTGCCTGTTTCCCTCAGAGCGACGCCGAGCTTCAGTAATGTCTCCGTAATGTTGATAATAATCTTCTTACAGTTTGTTTGAGTCAGCACACCGTCGTGACTCTCTGGGGGAATAAACGAGTCCAATGGGATCCTTATGATGAGTCCTAACCAGCGAGTTTTGTTTGTGTCAACATAATATGGATGATGGTGAGACCTGTCCAAATGAAGGTGTTCTCTATCTCAAAGTATTGTATATCTCTCTGTTATCTCTATGTCGGTCGAGACAAGGTTTATACTTTAGCCTTGACAGTTAACAAAACTTGCATGTTCCTGGTATTAACTTTTTTGGGGTGTGTGGGGTGTGGGAGTCAATAAAGATCTTAGATCTCTCTTTGAGGCCTTAGATGAGGACATGAAGCATTTGAGTTTACAGTTCTTCTGGATCTGAAGTCCAAGGAAAGCAAGAGTTAGTGGCCACTCCCGCTCTTGTATATCATAAAGACACCGAAATCCTGGACATGTTCCTTGATGTTTTGCATTTTATGGAGGTCGATATGTTTAGCCTGAAAAAAATGCAATGGGTTCCCTGAACTAGAACATTTTGAGAGTCTGTTATTAGAGGAGAAAGATGAAGGTTCCACTGCTCAGGCCACTGGTTCTCCTCGCATCACTGTCATTGAACGATGATTTGTAGACACTAATTAACCTTCTTCAATATCAAGTGTTTATACGGGACTAAGTGGATAACAAGGTTGGTCTTCTGTCAAACCAGAGCAGATGTACAGAAAGACTCGTAAGTTACCCCTTGATACAAGATTACCAAATGTAACACTATGGACGTGGTGTTAGATTCTCTTAAAGTGATTTTCTTTATAATTTTTTTTCTTCCTTCTAAAATGAGCGTCTGTGGGTGAAGGAGGCCGGGAAGGTGGTCACCAGGCAATAGAGGGTGGATGTGTTGAGAGAGGTTTGGGATGAAAATTATATATCACAACAGCGTGTATGAGGGAACAGTTAACTCAGTCGTATATGTACTGGAGTCTTGCTTGGAGGAAGTAGCGGCTTAGGAACCAGAAGAATGTTGGGTTAGTAACGAGTGTCTTCTGGATTATATTTCTATTCTAAAACCCAGTTAGTCGACGAGTTGTACGTACACACTGAGACTTTGTTGTTACGACCATCAGACGACAGTGGTACCGAGGCTAGTGATCTGAAGTGGATGAATCGATCAATTGCTAAACTGATTTATATAGTTTTAGCTCGGGGAATATTTCCTGTTAACGAAGGAGGGTAACTTTAGCGTCTAGTTTGTCTTCACTGTTCTGTTCTGTTAAACTGCCGTCACTGCACCGTCATTAGCAGAAAGTTCCATGTGTTCGTCACCATCACTACCCCTGTGACACCATCATCATCATCCCGGCCATCACGCTCACAATCATCATCATTACAGCCACCATCACCACCACCATTAGCACTATATCACTCTTAACATCGCCATCATGACCATTACCACCACACGTCAACCCCCGAATCAACAGGCGAAAGAAAATGATCTCCTCCTTACGTGTTTGGCAAAGCGCTTGTCTAATTAAGCTGGTTATCCTTATCGCTGGGGGCCCAGGGTTCGATTCCCAGCAAGAGTGGAGGACTGTACTTCCCTTGGCCTTGAAAACTCGGTAACAAATTAAATTAGAACGCAAGTGATTACATTTAAAGACAGTGGACCAGCCCTGAGGTGGACCAGCATCCCACTTGCTGCTGAATACTAAGAACCAGCGGGATAGCGTCACTGCCCGACCACCCCGCAGCATAGCAGGAAATGACTTGAATGACAGAAGAAAATATGGTATCACCGCCCGGGGGAACTATACTAGTTAACTTTACTACTTTTTTCCAGCATCTGCCACTCAGGCCGTGTTGTGGATTAAGAGATCTCTAACTGACCAATTATTATTATTATTATTATTATTATTATTATTATTATTATTATTATTATTATTATTATTATTA
Source organism: Homarus americanus (assembly GCF_018991925.1). Taxonomy (NCBI): domain Eukaryota; kingdom Metazoa; phylum Arthropoda; class Malacostraca; order Decapoda; family Nephropidae; genus Homarus; species Homarus americanus. The sequence goes on along the minus strand of NW_024725031.1, from coordinate 2,104,362 downwards.
TTATTATTATTATTATTATTATTATTATTATTGTTATTGTTATTGTTATTGTTGTTATTGTTATTGTTATTGTTATTACCACGATAAACTTCCAAACAGTGAAACAGGATATTTAGTAACGGATAATATAACTGTGGATTACCTGGATTTTAGTGACTATACAAGATGAAACTCCCAGATTACCTGAACATTAGACACCTCAGCTAATTTCACAGGAAAATGAGCCACCCTAAACCTAAACCTAACCTAACTTAACCTAACTCCCACCGGTAGTGATAAGAGTGCCTAATAATCTTCAGGTAATCCAAAATGCAATGAAAAACCACTAAAATATTCATAAGAGTAAACGAACGACTCCTAGTGGTCTCTTGAATCCAGATTTATTTACCTAAGACTCCGGTTTTAGACTCACCACTATTATGTTATATCGTTTTAGTTAACCTTTATTAATTGTATGCACGGAAATATAGAACAATTATTAAAGGAATCCATTACTAGGTATTTTTCATTCTAAACTAAATGAAAATTAGTCGAGGTGTAATCATCATTAGAATTAAAGTTTAAATGGTTTGCATGATAATTACAATAAGAATAACATAAATATAATAACATTCATAGAAGTAATGAAACTAATAATGATAATAATGAGATTAATAATTTTGACACCCACAACAACAACAATAACATCACTAATAATAATAATAATAATATAAAAACTCTAACAGACAGTCATCAGTAAACAGAACCAAAGAACAGAAGCAGGTGTGGGAGGTGTTGGTATTAAGACAACAGTAAGAGGAGACAGGGGAGGGGGAAGATGTTCTCGTATGCCGTCTAGTAAACTTTGTAATACACTAGTTTTTTTTTGTTCTCTTCGTTAATTTTCATGTTTATTAATGTAAATTATATTAACCAGTAGGCAAGGACTAATGCTTGAGGTGTTAACGTTAATAAGACTTGATAATGAATGCTTTTGTGAATAATTGGGTAATGTACACTTGTATAATCACATGCATTGAACACAAACACAGAGGTGACGACAACAACATTTTATTTAGACTGACATGCAATTAGTCCCAAGCACAAGGTGCAATACAAACACGGAGTCATTGTCACCCAAACACACGTGAACAGCCACACACACACACACACAAACAGTCACTCACTCCCTTCATTCACAAAAACCTAAACAAATAAGGATAAAATCACAGGTAAACTATCATATGAAGAAGAGTGTGAAAAATTCGTCTCAACAAGCAGGACTCCACACGTTATCACTCAAGCCTTGTTTACACGCGACGACTCCTGGGCAAACAGCTGAGGGTAAATCATAGTGACAGGCACTTTACATTTACATACTCTCTCGACGTAGGCCACAGACACAACCCACAAAACACTTATGGAACACTCATGCATCCGGGTACAATTTGCCTATGATGGCGTAATACGGGTTATAAGGCAGAGGTCCTTGCCATCAACCATTGGAAACAAATCGGGAAAGAGTAAACAGCTAGGAGATAGTGGTTGGTCTGAGGAAGCCAGGTGGTGGGTGCTAAGGAAGACAGGTGGTTTTATCTACATTGGCTAAAAACCATCTGACAGGACTCGACGTTATGGCCTTTTGTCATCTGCAGTGACTTTCATTCTGCCATTACGGTGTTTTTGTTTTTGTGGGGTTAGGAATGATTATTGTAGGTGACTTCTGACATTACTGAAGATCCAAGTACCATTACTAACTTGAGATAGGAATGTTGTAGGTTGTTGACGTACACACACACACACACACACACACACACACACACACACACAAACACCTGAAGATTAATCCTACAGCTTATTTTATCTTAATATTAACCTAACCTAACATAACCTAATAATTATAACCTAACCTAACTTAACCTAACGCGCCAGGTAGCAGAAGATGAAATAAGCTCAGGTGGGTAGTTAATGTTCAGGTGACTCTCTCTCTCTCTCTCTCTCTCTCTCTCTCTCTCTCTCTCTCTCTCTCTCTCTCTCTCTCTCTCTCTCTCTCTCTCTCACAATATGTAAAAACTACTTTCAATTACATTATATCAGCTACACTTCTAAACACACCAAACATATACAAAGTCTACTGAACAAAACTCTTTATTACATCAGTTACACAATAGTTCCAGTGAAACAAGTGACTTTGAATAAATACATAACTTCAATAACTTATGGTTGGTACATCAGTGCTGTAGGTACTTGTAGGGTTATATATACCTGGTATTTTATCTATGTACACAAGGGAGATATATATATTGTATAATATTTAATTGTTGATTGATTAGTGTAATTAGTATCTTATTTACCTGTTTAAAGACCTAAGGTGTTGATTTACAGTAATATCATTGTAACATCATCAGATATGTACAGTATAAAAGTGATTCTATAATAACTCTTTATAATTATTATGGGTTATGCTTAAAGTGTTTAATTCTTATTTAGATTTAATGCAAACCTAACCAAACCAAACCTAACCTAACCTAACCTAACCAAACCTAACCAAACCAGACAAACGTGTGAGTGTGTTTCATTCACCACTCGATAAGATATTGTCTAGCCTGGGTAAGATTGAGAAGCCAGTGCAGTATTTTTGTTCATGTGAATTCTTAATGGATATATGTAGTAATAATACGTGCACCTTTCACATACTGTTACTTGTAGTATGTAGTACAGCTCTCATCTCTTGCCACATCTGAACGCTTATATATTTTTTTCTTCTATCTGTGAGGACGAAATGACTGTGGGGGAACATGGTGTTATTGGAGGTGATTGTATGTTGATTTTTTGTTATTGAAATTTATTAATAGTTCAAAGAGAGATCAGAGAGGTGGTGGTGTTATTGATTTATCTTGGTAGACTGATGTTATTTAAAAGTTGTTCCTTCAGTATATACAGTATGTGACATGGGTAATGTAAAGTTATTACCGCGTATATTTATTTCGTGTCAGTAATATAAATAATACGTAACAATAATAATAACGGCAGTGATAACAAAATTCACAATAATAAATATAATAATTGTATTCATAATAATAATAATAATAAAAATACTGAAATTAGTTAAGTAGATTCACTGATATTAAGATACAAAACTTTCTAATAATGATCCAATTAGCAATTTGTTGCACTCGTCTCACCATCCAGCTAAAAAGGATAATATTCAACACGTCATTTCCATTCATCACCAACACGCAGGTATCAACATCTGGCTACACCTGGCCGGAACATCCTCACAAGAGTCCAAAAAATTACATGAAGATTAAACCAAAATACTCAACACTCTGGCCGGAACATCCTCACAAGAGTCCAAAAAATTACATGAAGATTAAACCAAAATACAAGAAAGAAATTAAATTATTCAACACTCTCTATTAAGTATTGCAATTATTAATAGTCTGTTAATGAATGTCATAACAAGAAATTTAACTAAATTAATGTTATATAAAATACAGTTTTCCAAGATATCTCAGATAAAACTCGTCACTAATCGTAATGTACTTTAAAAAATAAAAACTGCTATCAACACACTATCGGTGGCACAAAAACCAGGCTACCAGTGCATTTAATACCGGTTTCAGCAGCATCATTAAAACGTGTAGGTTCCGAAAAACGTCTCACAGGTGATTATACAGTCATTACCACGGGAGATAACGGAGCACCTGCCTGGAGGAGGGAGGCAGAGGCAGGGAGGCTGGGACGGGTTCTTATGAGGGAGGTGTTGTCGCCCCGGGCCCCCGTCACCTGACCACCACCGACACTAAATGTAATCTCGCCTCCGGGTTTAACAAGTGGGACGAAATTAATTTCCCGTGTTAACATTATTCACACTCTGAAATTTAGTTGTTGTTGTGTGTTTTTTCTTTACAGTGAAAAATAAGTTATTGGATACTAATATTTATAGATAAATGCATACACACACACACACACACACACACACACACACACACACACACACACACACACACCCTACACACATGTATATATATATTATATTATGCCAGAAAGTTTGCTAACATGTCTTTAAATATTCAATATTTTTTCTTTTAATTATCTGACACGAGTGATTATTAGCCCGAGATGTGGGTGGGACAAGAGCAGTCAAGACCTCCACCACGAGAGGGTGTACCGAGGTCCAAGTCTTCTAGATTAACTGTATTATCTTACGAGAAAAAAAAGAAAAAAAGAAAGGAAACTGTAAGCGTTGTCTATCACAGATGACAAAACCGGAACTAATCACTTCCCCAACATGATTCAGTAGCCTGATTTTCGAGTCAAGTTTCCCCAGCGATACAAGTGATAAGTTCTCCTTTACTTCTGATATGTAATTAATTCTCAAGAGCCCGAGACTTATAATTCTCTCTCTGAAAGGCAAAGGGAAGTAATTTTCAAAAGTTTATTAAATAGTAACTCAGTGATCGGTCCCCCACGCTTCACTTCAGCAGTTAATTTCTTAATAATGGTATGTACACCTCACTCCTACACCTCACTCCTACACCTCATTCCTACACCTCACTCCTACACCTCACTTGTACATACGTGTTAGCTGGACAGTATCTTAATGGGTGTTCCTCGGGTTCAACTCTCTCTGATGCTTCATTGATTTCCAGCCCTATCTTGATGGTGTGTCAGTCGTGCTGTAATGAACACCGCACTAAGTCAAGCCGCAGAAAGAGACGGTGGCTTGGTAAGTTTGTCAACATCTCTCGTAAGTTTAATGTATCTTTAGCGATTATGGAATGTTTCGTGGTATGCTGAACGATAAGGAGACACTTAAAGGGGTAATGTATGCCATATATGAGACTCTTGATTAATCTTACCAACGCTTGTACCTGTCGTGTGAGCTGGTACTGAGAGGAAGGGGTCTCTTAGCCCTGATCCCCATGTACCTTGATGAAATAGGCACTGTAACTCCACCAGGCACTGTAACTCAACCAGGCACTGTAACTCCACCAGATACTATAACTCCACCAGGCACTGTAACTCCACCAGGCACTGTAACTCCACCAGGCACTGTAACTCCACCAGGCACTGTAACTCCACCAGGGACCTTGAACGTGATAGGCTACAAGGTGGTGCACTGTGTCCCTTTCTATTTAATATCCTCATCCACCTTCTGCTTCCCTCCTCCCTCACATTACCTGCTATAAACATTACCTCGCCAGAAGACCTTTACCGCCTACTCATGTCTTTCTCCTCGTCGTCATCAACTTGTGGTCCCATTTTCTGCCCAGGATAGAGTAGGACCTTTGTTCCACGCTTCCGGTATTCACTGTAGGAGATACAGTAGTACAGTCTCACCCAAAAGTTCGTTAACTCTCCTAGCCAGCTATTGCTGCACTGCCTGCTTCAGATGTTTGAACTTGAGTCTATTACTTTGAACCTTTAGATTCATTCGTTTCGGTTTCATGATCTGGTTGGTACTGAGACAGTTTCAAACATCTGAAGCAGGCAGTGCAGCAATAGCTGGCTGGGAGAGTTAACGAACTTTTGGGTGAGACTATACCACCCTTTGTGTAATTATACTTACCTGGGTGCATCTGTCCCTGTTGCTTCGACTGTACAACAAATTGTTCATATCATTGTTGGTGATCGACCGTAATAGCGTCTAACACCTCTCATGATACTGTAAGAAGGATTAATTACATTCGGGGCCTGAAATTAATTTCCTTTCGGTGGCCATTTTCTATACATTTTCTTATCAACAATAAATATACATTACACATATACAGTACACGCCCGATGCTGATGTTAATCTAAAAAAATATATAAACTATTCTTAACACTGTATATATTGCCGTTTGGTCAAACAAAACATTTTAAGATAAATTTACTTAAGGGCAAACTGTGATTGGGGGCCCCTGAAGTGCGAGGCCTGAAGCTCCAGTCTTAATGATAATCTACCACTGCAGTACAATGCACTAATGCAGTTAGTCAGTGATATAGAGTTGATGCCTTAACTTAGATATAAAACTAAGTTAAAAAGTAAAGACATTGGCATCACTGAACAGGTAGTTGAGAATCGGTAAATAAAGAAATACACTTCACGTTTTCCCTGCAGTCTACGTGTGTGGCGCGGGACCTCCCTCACTGCTCGCTCACCTGGTTCTTCTGCCAGTCCCCTTGGCAAATCGTAATCACCTGATAACCTACCTCCCGCCAGACCGCTGCTCTCACGTCTACCATTCTCTATCTCACTCGTCTTCTTAATACCCGCTTTGTAATTACTGCGTTGTTCATCTTCTTTCATTATCTACTTTTCAATGCAGATTTTTCTCCCATTATTTCCTCCTGGTGATTACTGTACCATGTTATACCTGCTCCTCAAGGCAACCCGCTGACGGCGTCTCAGGAGGAGGTATTAGCGAGCTTCACAACAGGTCGTTTACCCTGTACCTTAATACGCTCTCCAGTTACTAATGGTTATGACCCTAAAGCTGAAATCTGTTGTAAAAAATGCTATATCCTATTGAAAGCAAGTCTACATTTTAACAGAGTAAATATAGTTATCTGGAGACTGCCAGAGTAGAAACTCCAGGTCCTGGCTAAAACACTGTGGTCAGTGTTGTCTCATGGGAGATAATGACGCGGTAGGAGCTTGATATTGCAATTGTGTGCTGGGTGCTCTATGTTCTGTGCTGGGGCTGTGGCACTACTGGGGTGGGTGAGGGCTGTGGCACTACTGGGGTAGGTGAGGGTGCGGCACTACTGGGGTGGGTGAGGGTGTGGCACTACTGGGGTGGGGAGTGGGAGCCGTGGCACTCACTGGGGTGGGTGAGGGTGGCACCACTGGGTGGTGGAGGGGTGTGGCACTCACTGGTGTGGGTGAGGGGTGTGGCACTACTGGTGTGGGTAAAAGGTGGCACTACTGGTGTAGGTGAGGGTGTGGCACTACTGGGGTGGGTGAGGGTGTGGGACTACTGGTGGTGGTGAGGGGTGGCACTACTGGGGTGGGTGAGGGTGTGGCACTACTGGGGTGAGTGGGAGCTGTGGCACTACTGGGTGGTGAGGGCTGGCGCTACTGGGGTAGGTGAGGGCTGTGGCACTACTGGGTGGGTGAGGGCTGTGGCACTACTGGGGTGGGTGAGGGGTGTGGCACTACTAGGGTGGGTGAGGGGTGTGGCACTGGGTGAGGGAGCTGTGGCACTACTGGGGTGGGCAGGGGTGTGGCACTACTGGGTGGGTGAGGGTGGCACCACTGGTGGGTGAGGGGTGTGGCACTACTGGTGTGGTAAAAGGTGTGGCACTACTCGGTGTAGGAGGGTGTGCACTACTGGGGTGGGTGGAGGGGTGGCACTACTGGTGGTAGGTGGGTGAGGGGTGTGGCACTACTGGGGTGGGTGAGGGGTGTGGCACTACTGGGGTGGGTGAGGGGTGTGGCACTACTGGGGTGGGTGAGGGGTGTGGCACTACTGGTGTGGAAGAAAACCCAGCGCATCTCTTACTGAGGAGGAGAACGCTAAGACACTCTTTGGTAACATGTAAGACTAACGCTCCTAGGTGGGGTGAGGGTCAACGGGGGGAGGGGAAGGATCCGTCACCATCATCAATCATAGTTATAATGTTTTTCTATACTCTAACAAGAACTGCTTGAAGGCCATCATCAAAACCCCATGATTAATTAGGACTCATCTGAGCTACGTTGTACTGTCCATGTTAAATGCTAATGTAACATAATGTAAAGCTTAATACCCAGGCTACGTGGCTCAGGTCCTGGATTAATACGTCTTGTGACTCTCTGGGTTGACCAATGTCTTTTAGTTATAAATAAACTGTATTTTCGAGGACCTACAAGGCAGTGGTACAACCTGCAGAAAAATTCCCGCATGATTGTTTGGTCTTGATATCGAGGAATTAGTTTCCTCTGGTTTAGATTCCTGAAAATTTTCTACTCTGATTCTGTTCTGTAACCAGTGTCAAGAAATGTAACCAGTTTAGATAGAATCTCAGTGTAATTTTGATGCCATATCGGGAGTAATGTTTGTGCTGTAGCTTGAGTGAACCAGTTGGATGCGCTCTTACACCTGTACTTACGAGAAAAATTCAACTTATGACTTTTTTGAGAATCTCGATGTGATGTTTATCATTCTTCAGGTTATGTGTTGAATGAATGTGATGGTACTTGTAGTTCACACACGTAAAACGATAATGATGACAGCTTATTTTCGAACTCAATTTGTATGAGTGAGATGAAGTAAATCTGAATAATACTGTAGCACACTTGATGACATTGTCTTTGCATTATTTACCTTGGGAAGTCCGTATTATCCATGCCTGAGACGAAGTAAGGAAGGCTCATGCTAACATGGGTGTGACTCATGCCAACATGGGTGTGAGTCATGTTAACATAGGTGAGAGTCATGATAACATAGGTGTGAGTCATGTTAACATAGGTGAAAGTCATGATAACATAGGTGAGAGTCATGATAATATAGGTGTGAGTCATGATAACATAGGTGTGACTCATGCTAACATAGGTGTGAGTCATGATAACATAGGTGTGACTCATGCTAACATAGGTTTGAGTCATGCTAACATAGGTGTGAGTCATGCTAACATGGGTGTGACTCATGCTAACATAGGTTTGAGTCATGCTAACATGGTGTGAGTCATGATAACATAGGTGTGACTCATGCTAACATAGGTTTGAGTCATGCTAACATAGGTGAGAGTCATGATAACATAGGTGTGACTCATGCTAACATGCTGGGTGTGAACATAGGTAGGTTTGAGTCATGATAAAATAGGTGTGAGTCATAATAACATAGGTGTGAGTCATGTTAACATCGGTGATAGTCATGATAACATAGGTGTGATTCATGCTAACATAGGTGAGAGTCATGATAACATAGGTTTGAGTCATGCTAACATAGGTGAGAGTCATGATAACATAGGTGTGACTCATGCTAACGTAGGTGTGAGTCATGATACCGTAGGTTTGAGTCATGATAAAATAGGTGTGAGTCATAATAACATAGGTGTGAGTCATGTTAACATAGGTGATAGTCATGATAACATAGGTGTGAGTCATAATAACATAGGTGTGAGTCATGTTAACATAGGTGAGAGTCATGATAACATAGGTGAGAGTCATGATAATATAGGTGTGAGTCATGATAACATAGGTGTGACTCATGCTAACATAGGTTTGAGTCATGCTAACATAGGTGTGAGTCACGCTAACATAGGTGAGAGTCATGATAACATAGGTGTGAGTCATGATAACATAGGTGTGAGTCATGTTAACATAGGTGTGAGTCATGATAACATAGGTGTGAGTCATGATAACATAGGCGTGACTCACGCTAACATAGGTGTGAGTCATGATAACATAGGTGTGAGTCATGATAAAATAGGTGTGACTCACGCTAACATAGGTGTGAGTCATGATAACATAGGTGTGAGTCATGATAAGAGTAACTCAGAGAGGTAGAACTTAACTAGAAATCAATAGCAAAGTCAGTTGTCGACCTGCCTAATCCTATTGCCTCAAGGTCGACCGAGTAAGATGAAGATTTCTTATACCTTTTTGTTTCGAATTACCTAAAGATTAAACATCTTAACCTAATCATACCTAACGCTAAGCGAACTTAACCTAACCATGCTAATCTAACCTACCCTAACCTAACCTAACCTGACCATGCTAATCTAACCTACCCTAACCTAACCTAACCTGACCATGCTAATCTAACCTACCCTAACTTAGTAAAAAAAAAAGCTAGGGAGTTTAATTTTCTGATGATTATATTTGTATTTTTTTGGTCTCATGTAAGTTGCAGTTAACTGATCAATTTCCCGACATAGTCAAGTTAAGAGTCACTATTCCAAGCTAAAGTAATTAGTGGTACTTAAATATATAAGTATGAGTCCTCACTTGGAAGAGAGAGAGAGAGAGAGATCCCGTAAATGAAGTTTTTGTGGCAGGTAAAAACAGCAATGGCAGTAATTATACAGATGACAAGACAACCCCCCCCCCCAAAAAAAAAAAATTACATGAAAGCAGTAGAGACCCAAGACTGGAGTTTTTGAGAGTTACGATAAATATTTCCCTTAACCGGGCAAAACATAAAGAGGTTAACGAATCTCTTATCTTCGTATCGTAAGTCAGTGAAAGACAGATACGTTCTCTTCTAAAAGGTTAAAAAAAAATTCCACTGACGATAGTTTGAGAATTTGTATTTAAAACTGTCAAAAAATCTGCTGTTAGATTGTTGATTTTAATAAGGGAGAGTTAGTAGGTAGCCATGACCTTTTCCTCAGCCATACCACCATAATAATGACTTCACTAATTGCATCTACAAATTATTTCAACGTTTTTATGGTTTCGAGGCGTTTAAAATGTTCTACATGTTGGAGCTAAGTAGAGAATTTAATTATTTTACTTTTATGGTGATGATTCAGGATCAGTATTTACCAGTTTCAGGGTTAAGAGAGACAGTAATCTATCGTAGTATCGTATTATTACCACTTGTTGGTGGTGGTGGTGTGGTGGTACATTGTTGGTGGTGGTGGTGGCGATACGCTGTTCTTGTTGATCCATTAAGTACCATTCATTAGACTTTATTTTCTACAACAGACAGCTTGTGAAATAAAAAAAAAATATAGCTTTTGTTTTTTACTGCCTTATTAATCAAGGTAATTAAGCACCGTTCACTGGGTCTTATTTTCTACAACTTAAAAAAAAATGTGTCTTATCTGATTTTTTTTTCTATGGAATTTCGTTGCTTCAACAGGTAAGAGTTTTAAACACCGTCAACAAGTAAGTCCTGGAAACACCCACACCAAACTGTAAGGAAAGTAGAATTGATAAATAGATCAAAAGACATTATCATATTTTGCTCTTGATTACTGTTTTACGTTAGATATATTAGACATACTGTTCATTATAGAACTAAGTGTCATCGTCTTAAGCCGTCATTCCTGGCACATCGAGGTGTGACTGGTAATTCATTCAATAGATGGCGCTGACATAGAACACAGAAAAGAAGTACTTGACAACTATTTAGCATACGGGATCATCAATCATTTTGTTAAAGTTTCTTATCTTGATTAATATTGTGGTTTCAGCTGCAGTAAATAAACATGTGTGATGGTGGAGGTCGTGTCTACTAGTCAGTGTCTAAGTAATAAACGCCTTTAATAGACAATATAGTAGAAAGTTACGTCGTGTGTGGTACTTAAACTTACCATGAACTATTATTAATTGTCTAACTCTACTTTGATATTGGAAAGAAGAAAATTAGAGAGGAACTACTTAAATAAGACTTCCCCAGCAGAGACTGTCACCAACACACACACACACACGTGAGACTTAAACACCATCTATAAACTTAATAAACTTTGCGATCATATTCAGTCATGTGGTGCAGATAGTGATGGTATGCACTGCGTAGGTAAATAAAGTGAGTATTGCGTTACTTTAGCTCCAGGTATCCGGTGTCTTTATGCGTTACTTGTGTCATGTTACGTTACCAGCGTTATTTGTGTTTCCAGTATTATTTTGCTTTATCATTCCTGTTTTATTATCAGTGTCATTGTAAACGGTAAATAAATCTAATGTGTAGAAGAAAAAATGTACTGAAGGTGTACAAAAAAATGAAAGTTTCGATAAGAATTACAACACTACCCTGAAATATGTTACTTTAGTGTCAGCGATTAGTGCCAGTGTTAGAGATTAGTGCCAGTGTTAAGTACAAGTGGCTTAATGTCCATATTTAATACGAGTGTTAAAACCTTGTGTTATGTACCAATGGCCTCCGTCAGCATTACGTCTTAAGTATCTAATGCTGCTAACACTTAAGGCTAATGTGTTAAGTAACAGTGTTCTCAGCGTCAGTGTTCTCAGCGTCAGTGTTCTCAGCGTCAGTGTTCTCAGCGTCAGTGTTCTCAGCGTCAGTGTTCTCATCGTCAGTGTTCTCATCGGCAGTGTTCTCATCGCCAGTGTTCTCATCGCCAGTGTTCTCATCGCCAGTGTTCTCATCGCCAGTGTTCTCATCGGTTCTCAATGTTCTCATCGCCAGTGTTCTCATCGGCAGTGTTCTTATCGTCAGTGTTCTCAGCGTCAGTGTTCTCAGCGTCAGTGTTCTCATCGTCAGTGTTCTCATCGGCAATGTTCTCATCGCCAGTGTTCTCATCGCCAGTGTTCTCATCGCCAGTGTTCTCATCGCCAGTGTTCTCAGCGCCAGTGTTCTTCTTCCCCCAGGACCCACATCTACGTCATGATCTTGTCTCAGTGGGTGAGTAAGACTTAAGTGTTTGGACAAAGGCTGATGACAGAATACCATTGTGTACTCGAGCTGTAGTGACCTAACATAACCAACGTTGTCTTGATCACACTGAGAGCTAAAAATGACTTGCCATCTGTTTGGTTAATGACGGTAAGTTCTAGACACGACTCTTATCATCAGGTTGTGGTCTACAGTTTACAGATGTGGAAGTAGTCGAGTACAGTGTCAACCCATTAGGCCTATTATCAATGTAGACAGAAACATGACTTTCATACAGCACATAATCGCTCTGTCATCAACCATTGGTCAGAACTCAAAATAGTTTCCTGTATGTGTTCTATAAACGTCAGAATGTGAGAAATTCATCTGCCTTTGTCTCATAACTCGTATTTATATCATAATGAGAGACAGTTGGGGTTATGTTGTGTTAGAGTTATTTAAATATAGTTCAGGTATATGTAATTCGTGTGGTCCATTTCATACACAGTTGTTAGAAGCTGTAAGAGATCTTTCCCTCCCTCATCGACCGTGACCCAAGTCCGTGTTACTTGTTGCAGTTACTTTAATATATAACTTAGCAGTAGTTTAAGTTTGGTGTGATAATTGAAGGATCGACATTCAGTACTTGATTAGGTATCAGCTAGCCCGTCACGCCGACCAGAGACCCGCCAAGGTGGTCTTGCATTCTACGTGGTATTTTCACGTCTTTTTTTTTTTCATGGGAAAATTCGCCAACTTTTGCAAACAAGAAATTTCACTTTCTTAAGACTCGAGTAAATCTGGAACAACATAAGGGTCAATGAGCTTTGTTGTTGTATTAAATTTTCGACCCTGACCGCTACAAGCGTTCTCTTTTAATGACCACAATACAATTACACCAACTAGAGAGCGTTGTCTGAGCGTAACCAGACTGGTGGCTCAGAGTTAATTGTATTTGTGAGTTTTAAATACAACAGTGTCATGTGATGGTGAGAAAAATTAATGTTTATAAACTGATAATAGTTCACTTGAGTAAGAAAAATTAGACTTTATAGATTAATAATACATTTAGGCAACATCTCTTTTTTTTTTCTTGATAGAGCAGGTGTGGAGGATAACCGGCCAGATTTGCTGTTTTGGAATACGTGTTTACATCCGTTCTTAATATACTCTCAAATTAATTATCTTATAAATATTAGTTTTGGACACGGTGGATGGTGGCGGACACCTGCCATAAGGTGGTGTAGGTGGGGACCAAGTTAAGGGAAGTTTACGTCGCTGAAGATATAGTTATGAGATTCGAGTAAATATTGGTTTTGGGGATTTTATTTACCGTCTTAATCTCAGTCGTTCGGGCATCTTCTTTTCAGTATCTGAGACGGTATGATTATTGCAAAGGAATGACTCACGTATCTATATAAATCTGTTTAATGAATATATACAAATATATTATTCTTTACCGTGTGTGCTTTGTTTGCCTTGAACAGTGTAATAACCAAAAGAGGGAACAGGCATCACAGACCCAACAGTAAACAGTTCTCTCTTCGTGATATCTGAGAGGTTTCAACCTGCAGTTCTTGAATACATTTGAAAGTTGAATTTACTAATAATAGGATCAATGTTAATAGGACAAGGTTGCCCGCTAAAGGTGGGCAAATCCCCGCAACGTCTCACCAAAGACCAAGGTGCCATAACTCTTGTGGTAATAACAGACAATAACCGACTGTTATGTTATTGTGACGTAGCCTTAAACAGAGTTTGGTTAATATACATTGTTATTCATTCGAGTTATCCTGTCTCATATCTCTCGGACACACACACACACACACACACACACACTACTACTACGTTGCTGTCACTCGGAATCTAGAATAACGATCATCCAGCTATGATACAATGATATGAGTTATTAAGGATGTCACCTTGGTTGGTGAGTTTTCATGTGACTAAAGAGGCCGATACGGGACAGGCAGCGTCGTTCACAGAAGTTGCACATGTGGGGGGCTCCATCTAGTGCGGGAGGGGTGGCGGCAGAGTCTTTCGGCGCTGGCGCTTGTCTGCCTCGGTTTGCACTCTGGTTAATTCGATTGTATTGACACCTTCTCTTGTGGTGATCCTCCAAGCGTTACGGTGTGGAGTAATCGTCTCCCAGGTGAGGGGGTTGATTTGGCACTTTTTCAGGTTTGTCTTAAGACTATCCTTATACCTTTTCAGTTGCCCGCCAGCGTTACGTTTACTATTCGTTAGATGACTGTAAAGCAGCTACTTTGGCCGTCTACTGTCGTCCATGCGGGTAACATAGCCAGTCCAACGTAGTTGTTCATGGATAATGGTAGCCTCGATGCTCCTACAGTTGGTATCAGCTAGAATACTGGCATTTGTTCTCTTGTCTTCCCAGTGAACTCGGAGGATGGGACGTAGACTACGCTGGTGAAAGTTTTCAAGTGCCTTGAGGTGCCTCCTGTATGTGACCCATGTCTCACTGCCATATAGCAGGGTGGGGAGGACCACTGCTCGATATACGTGCAACTTTGTAGATAATTTCAGCTCCCTACAGCCTAAGTCACGGGTACGGAGTCTGCCAAAGGCCTGAGATGCACATCTGATCCTATGTTGAATCTCTTCGTCGATGTCCGTGGTGGTGGACAGATGGGAGCTGAGATAGTGAAAGTGAGTAACATTAGAGAGTGTAGTACCATTAAGCTGGATGGATGGTGGAGGTGTGTCTGAACCTGGGGCAGGTTGAAAGAGAATCTGAGTCTTTCGCAAATTCACCTCAAGGCTAAAGTGTGCGTACACGGATCTGCATTGGTGTTCAGGATCTCCTGTAGGTCGCGTTTAGTGTGAGTGACAAAGGTGAGGTCGTCTGCTTACTGAAGTTCAGTAATGGAAGCTGCCGACACCTTAGTTCCTGCCTGGAGTCGTCTTACTTTGAAAAGATCCTTCCTCCGGTACTCTAGGTCCACCTAGCTGGCTAAATTGGCACTAGCATGAGTAAGGAAGGCAGCCAAGAAAATGGAAAATAGAGATGGCGCCAGTACACATCCTTGTTTTATCCCCGTTTGGATGGGGAAGAACTCAGACTGGGTGCCATTGTGCAGGAGACTGCCGTACATGCCGTCGTGGAGTTGCCTCACAAAGACGATGAACTTTGGTGAGCAGCCAAACCGGTTGAGGGTCCGTCAGAGGCTTCCCTGTTGACCGAGTCGAAGGCCTTGGTTAGGTCGATGAATGCTTTGCACAGGTCACAACGCTGTTCTCTGCACTTTTCCTGTATCTGGTCTAAAGCCACATTGAGATTCTGAGAGGAAGTTTTCCGCCTCAGGTAGTAGTCTTTTTAGGAGGACTCAGGCGATAATCTTGCCAGCTACGGAGAGCAGCGAGATCCCTCGGTAATTTCCACAGCCTGACCGGTCTCCCTTGTTCTTATAAATATTGACGATAGAGGCGTCTTTAAGAGCTTGGGGAGGATATCCTCCCTTTCCCATATATTCTCCAGGAGAGAGTGGAGACAGCTAGTAAGCAGAGGTCCTCCTGCTTTATACACCTCGGCTAGGTATTCCATCAGTCCCTGAGGCTTTGTTATTTTTCATTTGTTTGATGGCAGTAGTTACCTCATCCAGGGATGAAGGAAAGCTGAGATGGGTCAGCTCTGGATGCTGAGGGACCTGCTGGGTAGTCAGGACATCCACATCGGTGTTTCAGTTGAGCAGCGAATGGTAGTGCTCTTTCCAGCGCTGACGGATGCATTCTTTGTCTTTAATTAGGGAGTTACCATCGGAAGAGCGGAGGGGGTCGCGAGTGATTGGTCCATAAAATGTTTTAGTGGAATTGAAAAATTCGTGCATCTTGTGTTGATCTGCAAGTTTTTGTGTTTCACATGCTTTATTTTTAAACCAGTCGTTCTTTAGCTTGCTAAGTTCCCGCTGGGCCGCCGCTTTCTTTTTGCGGAAGGTTTCAGCTTTAGTCCGATACTGAAGGTTGTTCAGCCAGTCAATTAAAGCAGCACGTTTATCATCGACGAGTACATTGATTTCCTGGTCATTTTCAACAAAACCAGTCCTGGTGTATTGTTTTAACCTGGCCGAGAGAGTTTCTGTTGGTTTTTATCATGACCCACACACACACACACACACACACACACACACACACACACACACGTGCTCGCACCCTTCTGCCTTTTGTTATTACCTGTCATGATCTGATCGTTTCCTTTATTGCTTAGTTTCTCTTATCTTAACCGAGTCCTCTAATAAAGATAATATTACTATTACTTATGCTATTACTACTACTACTACTATTACTACTACTAGTAATAATAAAAACAAATCATAGCCTCCAACCTCCCCTTACAGCCATACCTAACTATCCTAATACAAAGGTAACTACTCTAGCTGAATTATTTAGGCTGCACATCTATGCGGCTTCCGTGACTGTTGCCTCATAGTTCATGTCATCGACTGTTGTTGGCTTAGGGGCCGATGATCTCGTTCCCCTGAGACACAGCAGAGCTGACCTGAGCGACACCTCAGCCAGGCCACGACGTAATTTCTGGGTTGCTTCTGCTCTGATAACACCTCACCCAGTCTGGCGTAGAAGCAGCATACACTAGGTCCCAACCCACCCGATGATATGTGAACTATTACTAATACTACTATTCCTATTACTACTATTACTACTGTTGCTTACACTGATACTACTGTTTACACTTTTTTTTTTTTTAAATGTGGCCTCCAGCCTCCCCCAATAGCCACACCTTCGCCACCATTTAATTACCTTAATATTAAATATCCTAATACATAAGTAGCTATCCTATCTGTGTTAAATTAGTTGAGCCGCAGATCTATGAGGCATTCAGTGACTGTAGCCTCATAGTCAATATCTGCAGCAGTTGTCGGAGTTGGGGCAGAAGCTCTCGTTCCCCTGAGGCAGAGCAAAGCCGACTAAAGGAGAGAGAAAGACAGTCGACATCTCATCCAGGCTGTAACTTAACTTCTGGGCTGCTGCTTCTGTTCGGAGATCACCTCCGCGAGTCTGGTGTAGAAACATCTTGCACTTGGTCCCATCCCACCAGAGGTTGTGGACACTAGAGGAGTGAAGCTGCCTTGATCAACGTTTTGAATTCTCTCCCCATATGCCCTTCTCTTGTTCTCGTTTCTCCTATGTGCAGCATCGAGAGCTAGGTTACGGTGACATGTGGCCATGGGATAAAAAATCTTGATGTCGAAGAAAGCTCGCTGTCCCTGCGTCCAGAATCCTCGAGCACTGACGTCCACACGGGCTTCGTTAGATGTGTTTGAAGTCCTGTGTTGGAAGATCTCACCATCCAATGGAAGGAGGGTCGGTTCTACCATGACATCCCGGCAGATTTCCTTCAACATATTTGCTGTGAGGTCCCTTACCTCGTCATGCCTCATGCGTATGAAGCCCCCTTTCTTGCACACCATGGCGTGATCGCCGTCATAGGAAGAGCCACTCACGCATTGGGAGGGCAAACCTTCTACTGGCCGACCGTACCTTAGAGCAATGGCATCTGTAAATTCTTGTTTATTAAGACTGAAACCATTTGCCCTTATCGGTAACGTAGTTAACCAGTTCGAGGCGCCCACTTCCTGCGCTATAGCTACTTTTTTTTCAAATTTTCTGGTACCTGCAGCAACAGTTGCTGCAACTTATCATTTTGGCAGTGCTGTCGATCTGTCGTAATGGACCTACGAATCTTATTTACTTCACTGGTATCCACTTCCCCTGTTGCATTCTGGGCTATTATGTGGTCCGTGAGGGCTGCCGTAAGCTTAAGTGAATTTTGATGTTCAGTGGCAGCAATCTCCTCTGGATTGGTTAGTCCCATCCCTCCCAGTCTTGATGGAAGTGCAAGAAGTGCTCTTTCTGCTGGGGTTAAGTCAGGGTGTTTCACTAATTTAGGAATGAAAATGACACTGATAACTTCTTCCAGAGGGTGGAGGAGGGGTCCGATATCAGGGATAGTACGCATCAGGTAGTTCCAACGATGCTTGACTCCATGGGTGAATGCAGCAAAGGCCGCATGTGGCTCTGTGTTAGCAATCTCAGACAGAGCTTGGATTTCACTAACCCACTCATTCACCTTTCCCGCTACGTACTCGGTCTTGAAGTCCGTAGTGCCAATTACTGCGCCTAGATGTCTTTGGCCGTCCTTAGTTATTTTGACCTCACTTCCGCCAAAAACCTCCATTGCCCGTTCATAATGTTCTGGCTTCACGATGAGGAAGGACTTGCTGGCGTTTGGGTGGTACCCTATTTGTGGACCTCGCGATGTTACCAAGTCCCACCACTTTTTGATGCCCTCCACTTTTCCTGCTCCTGTAAGGTCATCAGCATATGCCACTTGTTTGACCCCAGTTGTTTCAAATTTTATTTCTTGTTGGAGCACTGATAGGCCAATTACATACATTGCCATTGCAACAGGGTCCCCCTGTGTTGTTCCCTCGGTTGACTGTAAGATGGTATCATCTCTTAGAGCCTTGTTGTTTACTATATAGAGGTCTGATGGATTCCTAAATGAATTTTCAACATACATTGCAAAGCTTGGACACTTGATCTTGATGTTGTGCAGTGCAGCCTTGCGGTTAAGTATGCTGAATGCGTTTGAAGCATCCACCAGGAGAACGGCCTCACAATCACGCTGCTCAAATATCAATCTCATGGCGTGAATGGCAGCCTCCCCACCAGCCTGGTGGCCAGCACACACTTGTAGGTTCCCTGCTGCTGCCCTGACATCATCCTTTACCACCTCCATTATGCATTTTCCGATGATCCGCCTCAGCACTTCCCCCACCCCTATAGGCCTACATCCGGGTTTCTTTTCCAGAGGAATAAGGCGACAGGCCATCAGGGCCTGGAGGTGATGGCAGCAAGAGGATGCAAGCTTTCTTGCAAGGGCGGCAATGGCAGTGCAGAGATCGCTTGCTACAGGGCCAAACTTGTTTGTGCTGAGGATGACTCTCCAACCGTTTGCATCCAGACCTAAAGGGCTGGCTCCTCCTCGAGTCTATTTACACTTCTGCTACTATTAATACTATTACTACTATTACTTACTACTACTACTACGAAAGTCGATTTTTAGACATTGCAAATAAACTCTCTCATTTATTTATCTATATTAACTTAATTACTTGTTTATCTACCGACATACACCTCACTTTCTCAATCTCTAAATCGTGTTGGTGCAATCACTTTTTGTTTATTGCATTATTAACACATTTATTACCAATTATAATCTGCCAGAAGGAAACAGCTACAAAACTACATAAAGGTCAATGTTGGAAAAAGTTATCATTACGTTGTGTATATCTTATAGTGCTATAGTGGGTAATCGTGCGGGTCAGGAAGTTCATTTCACCGTGACATTAATACTCTTATTTTTATAGATACTTTCAACGTTGAACTCGAGCGTGACAACTATAATCCAGATCATTTTTTTTATTCACACTCATTAGCGCTGGTAGAGTGAAATAGGTGATTCAATCTCTGTTTACCTGTGATTGGCTCTGTGTGTGGTTTGTTTTATTCATTACTGTTGGTAGAAGTTATGTTTTAACTTAAATATTATTACTGGATCACGTGAAGATTTGAACTTATTTCTCCTATTGAGTCAACATCCTAACACTGCCTGGGATGGATTAGGTTAGGTTAGGTTAGGTTAGGTTAGGTTAGGTTAGGGTAGGTTAGGTTAGGTTAGGTTAGGGTAGGTTAGGTTAGGTTAGGTTAGGTTAGGTTAGGTTAGGTTAGGTTAGGTTAGGTAGTTTAATCGTCAGGGGAAATGAGATGGGAGGCTAATTTCCACGTGGTCATGAATAACAAATGTATACAATCTTACACTACTTAATACATGTATACATACGAGGATGATTAGAATATATAATGTTGTCATATTTTTCATCCCTCACCCTCACCTAATCACTCACCTGTGTGCCTGAAGCTTCCCTGTGTATGTGAAGCTTCCTCCTTAGACTGAAACCCTTCTATATGTCTGAAACATTCCTGTGTGTCTGAAGCCTTCTTGTGTTCCTGGAGCCCTCTTGTGTACCTAAAGCCTCTCTGTGTATATGAAGCCTCTGTGTATATGAAGCCTCCCTCTGTACTGGAAGCCTCCCATCTCCCTCACCTCCCTCCTATCTTCTTTTCATCTGCCTCATGTTCCTCCTACAACCTTCATCGCCCTCATCTTCCTCAGGTCCGCCCCCCCCCCTCCCTCCCTCTCCACCCGTCCATACCCCTCTCTTACTCCTTCCCTCTCCACTTCCTTCTTGTCCCTCCCTTCTTAACTCTCCCTCTCCCATCGCTCTTTACCTCCCTCTCCACTTACTTAGCACTCCTCTCTCTCCCTTTCTCCCCACTTACTTCATACTCTTCCTCCCGCACACCCCTTCCCTTCCTCCCTCACACCCCTTCCCTTCCTCCTTACCCCAATTCCACTTCCCTCACATCCTTCCCTTCTTACCTCTCCCTCCCTCCCTCTCTCCCTCTCTCCCTCTCTCCCTCTCCTCCCTCTCGTCACGTGTTCACCAGTACCAGCAGTGAACCATATCACATTATGAGTGTATAAGGGCGAAGGATCATAATGAACTCGGTACATATCCTCACAGGCATAAAACCATCACACGAGGAGGCTTGGCGGGCTCCATTGACGCCTCTTACTGGCTGCAGGTTAATTAATTATTGGTCAATAAACTTGTTATCTGATGACATTCAGGTGGAGGTTTTCATGCATGGGTGGAGGTAGCGATAGAGAGAGAGAGAGAGAGAGAGAGAGAGAGAGAGAGAGAGAGAGCATTTATAGTCAAGGTTAATAGTATCGTTATTGATATTAGTATTCGTACGGAACTAGTAGTTGTGGGGCCCGTAGTAATAATGGTAGTAGTAGTAGTAGTAGTAGTAGTAATTATAGTAACAGTAGCAGTAAGAGCAGTGTAACAGTAGCAGTAACAGTAGCATCAACACCACAAACTCACAATCAACATCAACAATAACGTAAATGGTTTGAGAGACACACGTTCATACACGAGTATAAACCTCAGCCGTAAACCCTTTTATTGTACGCTTGAACATCTCAAACTTAAGACGTACCAACGACAGGAGCAACAGGAACAGGAACAAAAGCAGAAGGATTTTGGAGTTACTTAATGTTTCAGCAGCAGCAGCAGCAGGAGGAATAAAGGAGGAACAACGAAGATAGAAGTGTGAGAAAGATGAAATGACTGTTTCATATATTTCCATAGCCACAGAAGGAGAAATTGAAAATAAGACATTAGAGATCGCTGATATTTCCGGAGCAGCAGCAGGATGTGGATGAAAGAAGAAACAACAAAGCCAGTAACAGTAGGAGTCAAAGAGCTACTTGTTTTCTTCAGTAGCAGAAGCAGCAGGAAGAGAGAGAGGCGGACTAGTAATAGACGTTGTAAATAACTCTAGCAAGACTAATAGGAACTAGAAGGTGTGTGAATAGCAAGCGAGTTAAGTGCCCGTGAAGTCTTCATTTATAAACATAAGCACGGGTCTCTCCCATCCCTGCCATCTTTGTCTCTATATAAGGAACAGGTGCAGGATGGGGGGGAGTTAGAGAGACAAGTGTATAGCTATTGGGAGATAAATAGGAGACACTAGTGGAGGAATAAATTAGAATAAGGAATCGGTGTCTTTATAAATCCAAATAAGGCCAGATAACAGTATAATTAAGAGCATTATAGTATTTGTGTATGAAGGCGTTGATCCCTTGAGTACGACAACACTACCGCCTTGAGTACGACAACACTATATACCCCTATGAGTACGATAATACTACCGCCTTGAGTACAACACTACTCCTTAGGTACGAGAACACTACCCCCTTGAGTACGACAATCCCTAACCCCTTGCGTACGATAACCTTGATATCATCTTTACTCAATGGGATTAACAATATTCAAGACAGCAAGAACAACCGCACTAGCAATCATAACACTTGAGGTTGGCTAAGGAGGTACAGCATGCAGGCAGAAGATCGCTAGGGTAAGGACAGCACATCTTGAATGACCCGGAAGAGGAATATGACTCTGCATTGTTGATCGAAGCAGGAATTGAGTCGCCAAAAGCAGGAATTGAGTCGCCAGAAGCAGGAATTGAGTCGCCTGAAGCAGGAATTGATTCGCCAGAAGCAGGGATTGAGTCGCCAGAAGCAGGAATTGAGTCGCCTGAAGCAGGAATTGAGTCGCCAGAAGCAGGAATTGAGTCGCCAGAAGCAGGAATTGAGTCGCCAGAAGTAGGAATTGAATTACCAGAAGCAGGTATTAAATCACCAGAAGCATCAAGTGCGTCAACAGTAGCGATCGGAACAGCGTCAGTATACAGTAAGCAATGAAAACAACAGTAGCGGAGATAAATGAAACAGAATTGAGAAACTGACATCACTATCACCACCACCACCACCACCCAACACCACCACCCAACACCACCACCCAACACCACCCAACACCACCACCCACCACCACCACCAACCATTGCCTCCCGTGTTAGGCTGCCACCTACTTCACATTAGAATAGATAAAGTCATTAAGCATGAATATACTTCGGTAGCGAGTAAGGCATTATCAACAACACACACACACCATCCTTCTCCTCCTCTTCTTCCCCCTCTTCCCCCTCCTCCTCCTCTTTCTCCCCCTTCCTCCTCCTCCTTTCCCCCCACCACCTCCTCCTCCTCCTTTTTCCTTCCATTAGGGTACATTATGAACCGTTGCAGGAAGAGACGAAACAAAATGGAAAGGTTTTTGTGAAGATAAACGTCCACCATTCAGTGAACATGAGCCAAAAAGACGTCCAATAATCCGCTTTAAGTAGCTGACGTTCACACCCACACCAGGTTAGAGAAGCCGCCAGGGTGTAGCCTATAGGACAGTGTGGGAGTTTCACTTGATTTTTAGGGGAGCTTCGATTATTCTTCCTGATGTTGTTTACAGAATATGTTTGACCTATAGATGTTAATATGTCGTGGAAAATCGGATTAAGGCTGATTAAACGATATCCGTTTTTGCGTCATTGATCTCTCTCTCTCTCTCTCTCTCTCTCTCTCTCTCTCTCACATTCATCCCTATCCATCTCCTCACCTTCATTATCATCTGTTTGTCGTTCTTCATTAATTAGGCTACACACTTTTTATACCCAATCAATATCTTCCTCAACCTTACCTGTTACTAAGACAAATAACTCTGATTAAAGTTTACAGCCCAGGTGATGTTTGATGAGCATTGCTTATAACATTCCACGACCGTGTTTATGCCGATGTAATGAGATATGGAAATTATTAGATTTTAAACAGTTTCACAAAATATAATCATTTATTAGTTTGTACTGTAACTGGTGTTAAGTAATCTTTTCTGGCAAATTATAGTCAACTCTCTGTATTTCTAACATTAGTGAAGTGTTTAAAGTCTCTGATCTGATTAATCCATACACGTAAAAACACATACACACGTTAACACATACACACGTTAACACATACACACGTTAACACATACACACGTTAACACATACAAGATTATACGTGCAAAACAAGTATGTTCATAGGTAAACACGTACAATTTATAACTTTATTTTAGTTGTTTAATATATTGAAAATAAGGTACTAAGAATTGTTGCTTCATTAATAACATTTACTGTCGAGTTTTACATAAGAGCTGCTGATATTAATAGTTTATAGTTTATTGGGAAAATTATGTCATACGGTCAATACTTGATACAGCGCATCTCATCCTCACTCACACTACACTATGTATCACCTTTAATCTTATATATACATAAATTGTGTCATAGATAAACAATAACAGGTAAATTATTGGTATAAAAGGTTCAGGAAACACACAACTATTGCGAGGCCTGGTGACAGCAGCACCAGCAGTAGTGGCACGAGCAGCAATCATTAGCACCAGCAGCGCCATAAGCACTAGCAGCACCAACAGCCCCAGCAGCACCAACAGCACCAGCAGCACCAGCAGCACCAACAGCACCAGCAGCACCAGCAGCACCAGCAGCAACCATTAGCACCAGCAGCACCAGCAGCACCAACAGCACCAGCAGCACCAGCAGCATCCATTAGCACCAGCACCAGTAGCACTAGCAGCACCCAGCACCAGCAGCACCAACAGCACCGTCAGCACCAGTAGCACTAGCAGCAACCAACAACACCGTCAGCACCAGCAACACACCAACAGGACCAGCAGCACCGTCAGCACCAGCAGCACCGTCAGCACCAGCAGCACCAACAGCACCGTCAGCACCAGTAGCACTAGCAGCAACCAACAACACCGTACCGTCAGCCAGCAACACCAACAGGACCAGCAGCACGTCAGCAGCAGCCGTCAGCACTAGCAGCACCTCAGCAGTCAGCACTAGCAGCACACAGCAGCACCAGCAGCACCAACAGGACCAGCAGCACCGTCAGCAGTAGCCGCACCAGCAGCACTAGCAACACCAGCAGCACCGTCAGCACTAGCAGCACCAGAACCATTAGTAAAAAATTCAAAACATCAAAAATTTTAAGAAAAACTTTACATATTTTTTATTCACTCAAAACACCGTTTATGGAAAACAATCATTTGAGTGTGGCTGAGGGGGGGGGGCTGTCATAGTGCGTGCGTGCGTGCGTGCGTGCGTGCGTGTGTGTCCTTGTCACCACGATAACCTCTCACTATGAACAATTACATATAGACAAAAAAAGATAATTTGTTCAGTATTTTTTTTACTATAAAGCCACATTTAAATCCTCAAACAAGTGAACGCATAAACCACATGTAAAACTTATTTCTGTATATTTTTGACAATTATTTTCTTTGTTGATAAATATAAAATATAAAAGTATAATACGAAGGGAATAATGTAGAGAACAACATCAGCTCGAATTTCTCGGTAAAATCCCAAACTTTCGAAAAATTAGAGAAAAAAAAATGAACTGGGATAATTACTACTGTATAATTACTAACAATGTTGATTTACACTCTGGGGGAAATAAACGCGTCCCAAGACCATCGGTAGCGAACAGGTGTATATAAAATCATCATCCAAATCTAATTAATGGCTTCCAAATATCAACTATCTTTATTATTACTTAACCTCCCGGAAGATTAATACCTTAGGAATGTTGAAGGTAAGGTAAGGTAAGGTAAGGTAAGGTAAGGTAAGGTAAGGTTATAATCGATAAGCGTTAGGTTAGGTTAGGTTAGTATCAGGGTGGCTTATTATCAGGTGAAACTCTCAGCTGGGTTAATCTATCTTATTCTAACAGGAGGTGTTTGGGGGAAATAGTGGCCGCAGTACCTATAATTTAGCTCTTTCGGATTATAGGTGTAGCAATACCTGGAAATGAATCACCAGGTGCAATCACTGACCAGCATCTAATTAATTCTCATCTCACTACAGGCGAGTTAATACTATCTCTGACCTCAATAGTGTTCTCGATGCCTGGTAAATGAGTCTAGCAGTATCCCAAAACAACAATAAACTGACCAATAATATTGACCTCACTACTGGACACAACATTCCGCCTCCTGTCTTAAGTGTTGCTAGTTTGTGCCCAGGATACCCCCAGTCGAACCAACTGTAAATGGGTACTTAAAACTTGAGATAATGCAGGTAGTTAAGTACAGTGCCATTCAAACTTCAGTCTTATGTACTGAAAGGCTTAGTCTTCAGAAAGGTGTATCCGCGCATCAGATCTATGGGACCAATCTCCACTTACCTCTTATGAGTAGTAATAACCAGGTCTGATCACTCAGTTAGGACTTCAACTTTCGGAAAACTTTGTGTAAGAATATGTCTCAACAGTCTATTGCACACAGTTGTTCTAATTAACACTCATCTAACTTCTTTTTGCCTCTTAGATAATGACAACAAATTTCGCACATTAGAGTGAAACATCTGATAAGAGTTAGTAACTAACATATGCCATAGATGATAATCACTTAACTAACACCTGAGTCAACATGGGGACTGATCTCTTAATACTGACCTGAACTTTATATATAAAAAAATAGATAACAATACCTTGTAAGAGCCAATAACTAAACAAGCGCTATCAATAATCATCTACTAATTACTAGGTTTCATCAACAAGAAGATAACCCTCAGGCCTGTACATACAACAAACTTGTGGGTCATAACTCTTCCCTCAACTGATATTATTAAGCCTCGTCTAAGGTAGGTCGTACACCGAGGGGAAAATTATAAATACACATTTTGTCAAGGCGAATCTCCGACAAATTATAGACTGATAAAAGGAAATGAGGGCGGATCAAAGGTCGTGACGATAAATCCCCACGAGATTACAGGCAGAGGGCTGTGGAAAAAGTTAATCTGTGAAGGGATTGAGTGCTAAGTCGCTAAAAGCATGATGTACCAAACCCGAGCCAGGGATGAGAGAGAGAGAGAGATATGCATCTCCTCCGGGTGATTGTGGGATGCTGGGGGTAGTGGCGGTGACGGCTGGCTGCCTCCAACACTCTCCGTACACTTCTTTGTGCTCTAATGTGTTTAAAACTCTACTCAAACTTCTTTTAGCTTTTTAAAATTATCTTAATTATATTTTTAGTCCCACAATGTTATTATTTTTTCTCTATTTCCTTTTTACCATTTTTTATATTATTTCCCGAACTGGAATGATTCATTATTCAAATCCTTTTTTTTACCGAGACTCATCCTTCGTATATAATAATTTTTCATACATGTTTAATAATATATACAGTATAAATTTAAACATATTCTCACTTTCAGGTTAGAAATATTCAATGATCCTTTTCACTCTAGATATTGCATTTAATATTGGAAAGGTGGGGTTAGTTACCTGGATAGTGAGTGACAAGAGCTGTGAGGTGTTGCAACAGGTAACTGTCAGAAGGACTTGGTGCCTCGGGTAGTGGGTGTGCACAAGACAAAGGATACAGTGCTTCTGAAATATTACATTTATCTGTTGAGTGCACGCAAAAAAATACCACAGAGACACACACACACACACACACACACACACACACACATATAAGACAGCATGGTAGTAATTAAAACAAAATATGAAATAGATACTTACTTTAATCTCCGTCAGAGGATAAACAACAGAAGACGATGATGATACATATTACCCTCTTGAATTAAGACGTGTAGACGTGATGCCTGAGATGGATCTTTTTTGTGTGTTTTTCTTAGTTTAGTCCGACTTATGTCTTACTTATTTTAAAGTTGATTTTTTGTAAACTATTTCTAGTGACTGATGCCAAATTATTATAGAAATTGAAGAGCTTAAAACAATGACACGCAGCACTAAAAAGGGATAGTTATCAGAGAGCTTTAGGATTTACAGCCACGCGGAAGGAGTTGGTCGAGGAGGTTTCAGGCGCCTTAAAGTGACCTGAAGTCTGAAACTGTTATCTAAAACCTGAACTTATGGGACCTGAAGGTGAGCCACTCCCGAGGTTCCTGGTGTAACACACATCATACACTCTCTCCATCTGACTGTGCTTTATATATATATATATATATATATATATATATATATATATATATATATATATATATATATATATATATATATATATATATATATATATATATATATATATAACATTACGCTCAGTAGGGATAATTGCCGTATAGGGATAACTTCTATATATGTGTAATATTTTAGTTTTGTTAAGATAGAAAACGACGTGTTAATGATAGAGTAATATAATTATGAATATCTGAAATAATTAAAATTAAGTAATATTAATAAAAACTAAAAGTATCTCTACTCGGCAGACACGTCAGTTGAGTTTTAAGACTTATCCCGACACACTGTATGTGTAGGTAAAAGCATAGTGGTTAATGTTCAGTACCTCTATGCAGCTAACTATGATTTCCTCCATAAGCTTAGAAAGTATTTACTCAATTGGTACTTGTGATGCTTAAACCAGGAACACTGCAGTGTGCTTCATAAAGATGCTTCATTCACTGCTTCATTAGTGAGAGACACATTAAGTGTTAATCGATAGTAACTCAGCATCAGTCTTCAGAACATAGTGATCATATGGGACCGTATGAGCCGTCAACAATGGTCTCAAGAATCTGTAAAGCCCCATTTGTTCATGCAGCTGTAATCTTCACTGTTGGGGGGCTGGTCAAATGGACGGCTCAGGCAATAGAGAATCGACGTAGTTAGCTCGTACTCTTGTCCACCAGTGTCTCGCCCTAAAGACATGGACCCTTAATTCCGCGTGTCTGAAGGTGCTACTGTCAGTCTTCAGCCTTGTGGTTCATTATAAAGTGATTCCCTCTTTCATGTCTTAGACGACGTTTCGTTGATCCGCCTCAAAAGTTATTATATCCTGTGAAGTAACTTGTTGTTTGTGAGCTGGAGAACCCACGGTAGGGTCTTTATGGCCACTAAAGTTACATCTTATTCTTTGCCGTACCTGTTGGTGGTCAGACACGGGCGGTGGAATTACTCCAGTTTATGATCCTCGCTGATGTTCGTGTGTCTATTAATTTAATGTAACTACTGCAGCCAACCTCATCACAACCCTCTTTATCCTCGCTAACCAGGACATGTATCCGGGTAATTGTCGACTTGGTAATTAATTATATTCATGAACTTTTTTTATTTCCAAAATGAGACATTCGTCAACATACTTTACATACCCATTTTTTTGCTTGTCTTAAGAGGTTGCAGGTTTCCTCCGGTGGTCTGGTTGCAACTTCATTGGCGGGGTGCTGTGCGATCTCTGTTTTTGTGCGTGCCATTTTGCCCTCGCCTTCCAAGGGCATGACCAAGCGGAACTGCAGACGCGGACACTGCCACACCCACTGTACCTTGGGTAGGAGTGGAGGTTCACCACCCGAAATGCTGCCCCAGTTTCTCTCACTGTGAGTGACTGCCGCCTTAACTTGCGACGCCCCGATAAGTTCCTTGTGTCTGGGTCTCCACAGCTCGACCAATAAACTACGTCACCCTTGAAAGTAGGCCACCGCAAGTTGCACAACAACACTTGGCACTGACTCTGTCTCAATTATTTGTTACCTGGAACTCCTGTAGTACTAAACAGTGATCCACCTGGCATATGACAGCCGGTATAGCATGTTAATGTGTCATGGTGTGTCCTTGACTAATAAATCACCTTATGGGATATTCAATTCGGTTTGGTTCTAGGAATAGTTTAAAGCAACCTTTGTACAGCAGTCTGTAGATATTTTTGTTGTAACTTCTTGCTTATCTGTCAGTGTCAGGCCGGGCAACACAAGCGGACCTTCGCCCCGACTAAAAGTGCTTTAGATAAAATGGAACAGCCGATCCGTGTCAGATGGCATCCTGTTGCAAGGAAAATTTTTGACTGCTTTTGTAACTTGGAGAGACACTCACTTTCTCATGTCGAGTATTAACATTTAAGGATTTTTGTTTTACTCAACGTGATAAAGTCTCTCTCTTTCTCTCTTTCTTTCTTTCTTTCTTTCTTTCTTTCTTTCTTTCTTTTTTCCCATAATATTCAGACACAGAATTTGATAACCACTCGATACATGGAAGATAACAGATGGCAGTAACCGAGCAAGTTATCATTCTTCATATACCTAGAGCTCAACCCCCCCCCCCCACTCTTATCACCTGCAGGCAACACTCCAACACTGAGCGACGTAGATCATTTCTCTCCTCAGAAACTCTACAACGCTATCTAAGAACTGACCAATCTTACCTGAATAAAAGAGACAGACGGATCTATTTGTCTACCTGTCTATCTGTCTTTTACCTCAACTCTTCGTCGATTTTTTTTGTGTAGAAATTATTTAAAGATAGACAAACAGTAAAGGTATTCACACGTACTTA
>NW_024725031.1:1858795-2074178 GCF_018991925.1 Homarus americanus | reverse complement strand
AGAGACTGTCCATTGCAACAATCAGCAGTGGCCTTGGCCCATACTGGCAGTCCCATTTACATCCAAACCCCATTCTCATATATCCATCCAACCTATGTTTGAAGCTATCCAGCGTATTCGAGTTAATGATGATATTTGTAACTTGTTCCACTCGTCCACTGCTCTATTTCTAAACCAATGTTTACCTAATTCACGCCTAAATCAAAATTTGTCTAATTTAAACCATTGTTACGAGTTCGCTCCTGGTTGGATAGTTTAGTACCTTTGTAATATCCTTGTTTAGCCCTGACTTCCATTTATACACCTCTATCATATCGCCCCTCCTCTACGTCTCTCGAGGGAGTGCAAATTAAGATGCCTTAACCTGTCTTTGACTCAAGGTTCCTAATGCCGGGATTAGCCTTGTCGTTCTCCTTTGAATTCTTTCCAGGATTCTATATCCATTCTGTAATACGGTGACCAGAATTGAACTGCGTAATCCAAGTGAGGTCTCACGAGCGCAAGATATGGTTTTAGGATGACCTCGCTAGTCTTGTAACTTCCTTTGTATGGTTACTTTATTTTACATTGTTTACTTGGCTTAAGATTCCTACTTATCATAACTCTTAAATCTTTCTCGCAGTCGGATTTTCCTTGCATCTGCTCTGAAATTCTAACTGGAATCTAATTTCTTTGTGATCGCTGTCAGCAAGTTTACCTCGACATTACTAATGAGGTTTTCTCTGTTTGACAGAACTAAATCGAGCATATTATTACCCCGGGTGGGTTCGGTTATATGTTGGCTTAGGAAACAGTCCTGGATTGTTTCAAGAAAATCCTCTGATTCTGAGTTACCCGTAAGGTCAGTCCAATCTATTTGGCTTAAGTTAAAGTCGCCTACTATACACCATCCCAAATAAGTCGCTCATTAACTCTATCAAGATTAGGAGGTCTACAGTATATATTATCCTGGTTAATTTTTCCCTACCATCGATTAATTCTATCCACATTGTCAACCACAACTATTACTATTCATCACTATCATCACCACCTATCACCATCATCACCACCACCACCACTCACCACCACCCACCACCACCATCATCACCATCATCACCACCACTACCACCACTCACCACCACCCACCACCACCACCATCATCACCATCATCACCACCACCACCACGAATACCTTCCCTATCCCCGTCAACCCACCAAGGAAAATACTCAACAAGCTGAACAATGAAGGGTAAGAGACAAACAAACTAATCGATGCTTCAGGTGTTATCTGTCTCTGGCCACTTAGAGCTAATTTTTCCTCTCAAGGTTTAGAAGAATCGAGTGAAGGTTGTACAAAAACGTGGTGTGTTAATATTAGCTTGGTTCATCTCCAGAAACCCTGAGTGGACAGCACTACGTTGCATACTTAAAAAGTCGCCTGAGGGATCTTGTTAGCGTGATGTGTGTTTAACGAGAGATAACGAGGACTGGGTGCCTCGTGGACGCTGCGAGAGTCTGGGTTTTATAATAATTTCGACTAAATACTCTCGTTTGACGATGATCTATACATTCTTTCAATAGCAGTAAGTTAACGCAGCATCAAGGAACATGAACATGTAAGGTGAAAATATCCTGGTAGGGACTTATACTCAATATTTTGTCTCTGTTTACAAGACGTGACCGGATACTAGCAACAAGAATGCCACTAGTTTCCTTTTTCTGGTCTTTTCAAAGGCCAGAAAACTGTACAATGCTGGAGTGATGTCAGACCCTTGAGGCACACCCACCCACCCACCCACCGCCTTGATATTAATTCTGCAATACTGGAAGCGCTCTAAGGAGAATATATGAAGTTTTTATATATAATAATCACTTGAAGGTTATCTAAAAAACTCTGTATTTTGCCTCAAGTAATTCGTATCTTGAAAGGATCTTGGGTAAATAGTATCTTAGAAATTCAAGTAGCGGTCTGTTAGCGGTGTAGGAGAACTGGTAGCTACCGAAGACCTTCTTGAATTGTATAGCGCCTTTGAGATCGAGACACTTGTAGCAGCCGAGGAATTTCCAGGACTTTAAAGTTTGGCTAAGAAGAATGTCAGTCTTGTAGTTTACGAGGAGCTTTGAGGATGATGGAACCCGCAACAGCTGAAAGGAGACGCAAGTACAGAAAACCTTTTTGGACTGAAGACTCGTTATTCTATTGGTTATCTTCGTCCTCCTTATTAGTTCCGCTTTAGTTCAGCAGCTCAGGTTAGTTCTCTTAGCCGATGTGATGACCGTCTGGTGTCAGGTAATGATAGGTATTGGAGTGAATAATTGGGCTGAGTGATTGGTGTGTAAGTTTGGTTTCTGAATTATCACATGTGTTTTATCCTCGCAGGTCTGATGAAGGTCTGGACTCCGTGGGATAAAGGCAGCTCAAGGAACGGTACTGGGGTTTCAAGACTCGTATTTAGAAAGGTAAGTTAATTCTTTCTATAAGTTTTAGGAAATCATCTCACTTGAAGAGTAACTTATAAAAAGAAGAGCAATTATATATTTATTACATTGTTTTAGTCGTGTATGGTCATGCTCAAGTTGTGTGTCTGGAGTCGCTTCGAATTTAGAGTATAAATCCTCGACATAAGACTTTAGCGTTTACGGCATACAACGTTAGTACGCTGCCATAACTATCAACATATACAGCGACCTCTTTAGTTATTCTGATCAACTGTAACAAGATTTATTAATGTTGTGAAAATATTAATACTTATAGGGTATAAACTTTATGACTGTTCGTGGTGTGAGGTTTTAGTGCCGCGAACAAAGTGAGAAGAGAGATAGAGAGAAGATACTAATTGAGAGAGAGAGAGAGAGAGAGAGAGAAATACATAGAAAGTACCGAGAAACAAAATAAGAGAGAAGATAATTCACGTTCATACAAACAGCCAAGTAATCATACAAACTCACATTTAATTAAACGACTAATACAGCGCCATCTGTCTCATAAAACCATTACTATCTCCTCTATAGCTGACCTAAACATTGCCGAATTCTGAAAAGCTCGCCCAGATTAAAGTCTCTATAAAGAGTAAAGCGTTGCGTAGGTCTAGTTGAAACACGATCCAGGCTTTAAAATACTTAAACGAGGTGTTGACATATAATGCTTAGAAGTGATTAGTCTAATTAAATCAAGCTGAGACACTCCTTCACGATGAGGTGGAATGTTGTCGTATAAGATGATCATCCGTCAGAGTCGTAATTTATATCAGACTTGTTATCGTATCTGACTGAAACAACATTAATATGGATCTGAGAATCAACAACAGAATATGTGTAAAAAATTAATTATAATCCTATTAGAAACTAGGAAAGTGTAATGAAATATCAATAGTTCCATTCACCAGAAGAGAATGTTAAGGGTACGTCATTCATATTATCGTTCACCAAGAAACCTTCATTCGAAATATTTAGATAATTTCAGGGAGATGGAAGAGTTTATTTAAGCAGGTGCATAAGAGTTGCCTCAAGTTCAGACATTTTACTGAAATACACAAAATTTACTCGGTGTTGTGTTAGTCTCAGGCGAGAAGTTAAATATTGGGAAGCCTTGAGTGACCAAGTAAGGCCTCGAGACTTCACAGTTATTTAAACTTTGTAGACATGGATATAAATACAATTACATTTTGGTGTTTTGTCTGAATGTTTTGTTACGTGTTTTATGAAGCGTTATGTAAAATGTTCGTTATACAGTTTACATATATTGTACTTCATTATAGGAATAGTCGTTACGTTAAGGTTTAAAACACATTTGTCGTTTTACCAAATGAGGATAACAATTTAATTTTTATTTGCCATGATTTATTAAAAAAATTAATGTATGGTAAAATTTATTGAATTTCTTTAAGACGTTGTTTCCAATTATATCATAATCAAACTGTCGATAGGTTAGGTTAGGTTAATAATGATAGCAGTAATATAATAAAAAAAATTTCAAAATCAAATCTGAAATGAGAAATACAAACTTAGAATTGTTAGTAGTTATGGGGTTATATAAACAAAACTAACTCTTAAGATAAACAGGACTTAAGGACACAAAATGGTGTTACTGAGACACATTGGCTGGGGAGCATGGCCAGTAAACTAACCTAACCATATGGGATCAGGGGTGTATCAAGGAGTTCATGAAGGATCAAAACTCATTTAAACTAGTTTTTATTGACCTTGACCCTGTAAAGCATAAGGTCATGAGAAGGAGATATTGATCATTAGAATGGTATAGTTTGCAGAGTGAAAGTTAAAGACAAGATCCACACGTAGCCCTTATCACGGCACACCTAGATACGACGATGTTGCTCCAGCCTTCACCAATACCTGCCGCCCGTGTTGTTCCAAGCGCTGGTGTAGATTGATGTTCCATGACACTGCATTACTGCTTTTAGACTCAAATGACGAAAAATAGTCAATATCGGGTTTGAGTCGAGTCGTTTATCAACTACTTCGAATACAAGGCGAAAGTTGTGTCGGTTATGGCATGGCTGAACGAGCACTGAGACACGATTACTCGATATGTCTTTGTGGTGTATCGTCTAAATATGTCTCTTGTTGTTTGGTTTGGTTTTCAAGAATTTCGCTCTTACTTAAATTTCGTTTCATCTGATGATAAACTGCTCTCATACATTTAGATATTTAATTATATATTTATTAATTTGTTCGTTTTTTTAATTAGGGTTATTAATAGAATCCCAACTAGCACATTCACTGTAACTTTGTTAAATAATTTTTCATACCAACGACCAAAAAATGAAACCATGTTAATTGAATTAATACTTGCTCCTTCAACTTTGTCAAATGATTATTTTACATACGTTAAATTATAATTTAGAAATGATATCCTACTTACGTAACTTAAAATGAAAAGTTCACTTACGAGAGTTGAATCAAAATTTTTTTATTTCTAGTAATCATTACGCGTAAGTGATTCCCAAGATTTTGATATCCATGTAAATATAATTCAGAAACGACAATCTATTTAAGTTGTGTGTAATAAAACAAGTTTATCCAGAGGAGTTCAATAAAAGAAAGGTATATTTCTAGTATTGACTGCAGGTATGTACTCCAGTAACTCGTTCCAAACAGTACCTTTACGCTTTTAGTGTTGAGACAATATGACACAACGAACGAAGGATTTTGACAACCCACCGAGAACAGCAGGAGCCGCAGTGTTCATTCTGAAATTCATCGATCCGTTCCTATAGATAGTTTTGGAATGAGTAGCATCCACTTTAGAAATCATATTCTGTCTTGTTGCATCTCTCTCATTCTCTCTGTCATTTTCTCTATAATTCTCTCATCCCTTCCTTCTTCTAGGATACAAAAGACTACAGAAGATCCTGTATTTGTAATTTAAAAATATATTAAACGTATGTGACTTTTACTGTACGTAATCATGAAACCTTCAGAACCCAGTACTGTATATTCTTACTACTAACTCTACGTAAATATGAACACTCAAGGCACTATTTCTTACTCATAACTATACTTAAACATTAACATCCAACAAAACCAATGCTTTTTTTACCATTGATTTTACCCAAGGATGAAAAGTCTTTGTATTTATAAAGCGTGTTGTTAAGCACGTGACATTCCACCTTCTAACTGCTCCTGAAGGACGGGTTATAAAAGATCATCTCTGTTGGTCAGAATTTTAATAGCTGGCCGAAGGCTGAAGGAAGGGAAGGCTGAAGGAAAAAACAAAGAACCACTTGCATTTTCTCACGGGTTTGTTCTGGGTGATTGCTACTAAAAGTCACATTATGTGTTGAAAAGTATGTTTTATTAGTTTTGTGGGGAGAGACAGACAGACAGACAGACAAGTGGCTGGAGAGAGGTAGGGAGGGAAGGACGGATAACACAGAAAACTAATACAATTCCAGTTAATGAAGTTAGAATCAAGTCGTCCTAACTCACTGCCACCGTAAAGAGATTAACCTAATCTTGTTTTGGAAATTCAGGTACATTGCAGAATCAAGTTTAGGAAACATACCCAAAAAAGATAGACAGACAAACAGACGGAGAGGAGGGAGGGAAGTATACAGGAGAAACAGAGAGAGAGAGAGAGAGAGAGGAGAGAGAGAGAGAGAGAGAGAGAGAGAGACTTCTTACACACTTCAGGTAACCCATTGATATTATTATCCTTTTCACGTTATTCGTAATTAAAAAATAAAATAAAATATATCATTGAGAAACAAAGGCTAAAATGACTCCCAGGTGTGATCTGATATTTATGAAATAATGTATTATTTAATAACAGTTTGTGAAGATGTTTTCTTTATTTTTTGTCTGTGATTCAGTTTGTAACAGTTAACCAAACATTCACCTTGTTAATTATATACACAGCCACGTTATTGTTTGTTTTGTTTTGTTTGAATGTTTTTGTTTTGAATGTTTTTGTTTTGATTTTAATTATGGATGATATTAATTGATGAAGTAAATCTGAAAATATTACACGTAAAAAACTTGTTCAGTAAAGGGTAACAGATCTCCTTCTCACGCAATTAGATAGATAGATATAGATAGATAGATAGACGAGACGGACGGACGGACGGACGACGGACGGATGAAGAGAACTGGAAAGCATAATCCTCTAATTAGTCAAGTTTATTTAACAATTAACCTCTCATATATTCGACTAAGATTATTACGTGTAAACAGAATGAAAATTTGTGATACAAGATTCAGGGATATATTTATTCTGCATATTAAAATAAATCAAGCGGTTCCTTAAAAAATTCTACATTTCGTTTGACTAAACACACACATAAACAACACACACACACACACACACACACACACAGACAGACAGACAGGTCTCAACATTCAGTTTCATGTGGTTCCAAACACTCGACCATCTCTCATCCTCGCTACCTGATCATCCCAAATACCAACGGCCTTTATCAACCCCGTGCAAATTATAACACAGTAAACACACGCTGAAAGAACCGCATAATTACTTAGACTTCCATGGCAGTTAGGAACAAGTATTTATGCTAATGTACATGACCCACTTGTTAAAACTGAGGGATAAATATTACATGGTGATAATTTAACTCTGTGATAACAGGGTCAGCGGTATATCATGTAGCTTTTGGTGGTATTATTCAGACATATAAGGTGAGGATTATTACACTGAACTAGTGTTGGGAGGAGGCCGTCGTCCTGGGGGCTTCTGTTCTTAATAATTCAATACCTTTTTTTTGTGGCGGCTTAGACTCACCTCTCCTCAGAACTAGGCATGATTGTATACTTTCGAAACTTGCTTTAGAGGTAGTTCAAAATTATTTATGATATATGTAATTCAGTGACTGTTGTTGCCTCTGCTGTTGCTAGCACTCGACACACGTGTGACATACTTCCTGAGAGGAATAAGAACCAAGTGATCATCTAGTCAGCCAGGGACTTTAACACACCATACACTGGATATAACACTATTTAGCCTACCAGGAAAAGTAGTTTTTTTATTTCATTATAGTAGGTTTTTAAATATCTATACCTTCAATTTACACTTTTGAATTAACAAAAGTTTATTATCGATCACATGACTCTGCCTGTTTCCCTCAGAGCGACGCCGAGCTTCAGTAATGTCTCCGTAATGTTGATAATAATCTTCTTACAGTTTGTTTGAGTCAGCACACCGTCGTGACTCTCTGGGGGAATAAACGAGTCCAATGGGATCCTTATGATGAGTCCTAACCAGCGAGTTTTGTTTGTGTCAACATAATATGGATGATGGTGAGACCTGTCCAAATGAAGGTGTTCTCTATCTCAAAGTATTGTATATCTCTCTGTTATCTCTATGTCGGTCGAGACAAGGTTTATACTTTAGCCTTGACAGTTAACAAAACTTGCATGTTCCTGGTATTAACTTTTTTGGGGTGTGTGGGGTGTGGGAGTCAATAAAGATCTTAGATCTCTCTTTGAGGCCTTAGATGAGGACATGAAGCATTTGAGTTTACAGTTCTTCTGGATCTGAAGTCCAAGGAAAGCAAGAGTTAGTGGCCACTCCCGCTCTTGTATATCATAAAGACACCGAAATCCTGGACATGTTCCTTGATGTTTTGCATTTTATGGAGGTCGATATGTTTAGCCTGAAAAAAATGCAATGGGTTCCCTGAACTAGAACATTTTGAGAGTCTGTTATTAGAGGAGAAAGATGAAGGTTCCACTGCTCAGGCCACTGGTTCTCCTCGCATCACTGTCATTGAACGATGATTTGTAGACACTAATTAACCTTCTTCAATATCAAGTGTTTATACGGGACTAAGTGGATAACAAGGTTGGTCTTCTGTCAAACCAGAGCAGATGTACAGAAAGACTCGTAAGTTACCCCTTGATACAAGATTACCAAATGTAACACTATGGACGTGGTGTTAGATTCTCTTAAAGTGATTTTCTTTATAATTTTTTTTCTTCCTTCTAAAATGAGCGTCTGTGGGTGAAGGAGGCCGGGAAGGTGGTCACCAGGCAATAGAGGGTGGATGTGTTGAGAGAGGTTTGGGATGAAAATTATATATCACAACAGCGTGTATGAGGGAACAGTTAACTCAGTCGTATATGTACTGGAGTCTTGCTTGGAGGAAGTAGCGGCTTAGGAACCAGAAGAATGTTGGGTTAGTAACGAGTGTCTTCTGGATTATATTTCTATTCTAAAACCCAGTTAGTCGACGAGTTGTACGTACACACTGAGACTTTGTTGTTACGACCATCAGACGACAGTGGTACCGAGGCTAGTGATCTGAAGTGGATGAATCGATCAATTGCTAAACTGATTTATATAGTTTTAGCTCGGGGAATATTTCCTGTTAACGAAGGAGGGTAACTTTAGCGTCTAGTTTGTCTTCACTGTTCTGTTCTGTTAAACTGCCGTCACTGCACCGTCATTAGCAGAAAGTTCCATGTGTTCGTCACCATCACTACCCCTGTGACACCATCATCATCATCCCGGCCATCACGCTCACAATCATCATCATTACAGCCACCATCACCACCACCATTAGCACTATATCACTCTTAACATCGCCATCATGACCATTACCACCACACGTCAACCCCCGAATCAACAGGCGAAAGAAAATGATCTCCTCCTTACGTGTTTGGCAAAGCGCTTGTCTAATTAAGCTGGTTATCCTTATCGCTGGGGGCCCAGGGTTCGATTCCCAGCAAGAGTGGAGGACTGTACTTCCCTTGGCCTTGAAAACTCGGTAACAAATTAAATTAGAACGCAAGTGATTACATTTAAAGACAGTGGACCAGCCCTGAGGTGGACCAGCATCCCACTTGCTGCTGAATACTAAGAACCAGCGGGATAGCGTCACTGCCCGACCACCCCGCAGCATAGCAGGAAATGACTTGAATGACAGAAGAAAATATGGTATCACCGCCCGGGGGAACTATACTAGTTAACTTTACTACTTTTTTCCAGCATCTGCCACTCAGGCCGTGTTGTGGATTAAGAGATCTCTAACTGACCAATTATTATTATTATTATTATTATTATTATTATTATTATTATTATTATTATTATTATTATTATTATTATTATTATTATTATTATTATTATTATTATTGTTATTGTTATTGTTATTGTTGTTATTGTTATTGTTATTGTTATTACCACGATAAACTTCCAAACAGTGAAACAGGATATTTAGTAACGGATAATATAACTGTGGATTACCTGGATTTTAGTGACTATACAAGATGAAACTCCCAGATTACCTGAACATTAGACACCTCAGCTAATTTCACAGGAAAATGAGCCACCCTAAACCTAAACCTAACCTAACTTAACCTAACTCCCACCGGTAGTGATAAGAGTGCCTAATAATCTTCAGGTAATCCAAAATGCAATGAAAAACCACTAAAATATTCATAAGAGTAAACGAACGACTCCTAGTGGTCTCTTGAATCCAGATTTATTTACCTAAGACTCCGGTTTTAGACTCACCACTATTATGTTATATCGTTTTAGTTAACCTTTATTAATTGTATGCACGGAAATATAGAACAATTATTAAAGGAATCCATTACTAGGTATTTTTCATTCTAAACTAAATGAAAATTAGTCGAGGTGTAATCATCATTAGAATTAAAGTTTAAATGGTTTGCATGATAATTACAATAAGAATAACATAAATATAATAACATTCATAGAAGTAATGAAACTAATAATGATAATAATGAGATTAATAATTTTGACACCCACAACAACAACAATAACATCACTAATAATAATAATAATAATATAAAAACTCTAACAGACAGTCATCAGTAAACAGAACCAAAG
This sequence comes from Homarus americanus, assembly GCF_018991925.1. Lineage (NCBI taxonomy): Eukaryota > Metazoa > Arthropoda > Malacostraca > Decapoda > Nephropidae > Homarus > Homarus americanus. The sequence continues at coordinate 2,063,876 of NW_024725031.1, read as the reverse complement.
AACAGAAGCAGGTGTGGGAGGTGTTGGTATTAAGACAACAGTAAGAGGAGACAGGGGAGGGAAGGGGAGAAGAGGGGGAAGGGAAGAGATGGGGAAGAGGGAGAGAGGGAGGGCAACAACCTTGAATCTACCTTACTAATACAACCAAGAACGCCCTAATTACCATCAATTCTTCATAATATATCAAACTGTAGCTCTACCCAGCTTTAGGTTGATCTCCACGATAACCTGGAAACATAGACTTGTGCTAGATGTTTGAGTAAAAAAAAAACACAAGGTGATGTTCTCGTATGCCGTCTAGTAAACTTTGTAATACACTAGTTTTTTTTTGTTCTCTTCGTTAATTTTCATGTTTATTAATGTAAATTATATTAACCAGTAGGCAAGGACTAATGCTTGAGGTGTTAACGTTAATAAGACTTGATAATGAATGCTTTTGTGAATAATTGGGTAATGTACACTTGTATAATCACATGCATTGAACACAAACACAGAGGTGACGACAACAACATTTTATTTAGACTGACATGCAATTAGTCCCAAGCACAAGGTGCAATACAAACACGGAGTCATTGTCACCCAAACACACGTGAACAGCCACACACACACACACACAAACAGTCACTCACTCCCTTCATTCACAAAAACCTAAACAAATAAGGATAAAATCACAGGTAAACTATCATATGAAGAAGAGTGTGAAAAATTCGTCTCAACAAGCAGGACTCCACACGTTATCACTCAAGCCTTGTTTACACGCGACGACTCCTGGGCAAACAGCTGAGGGTAAATCATAGTGACAGGCACTTTACATTTACATACTCTCTCGACGTAGGCCACAGACACAACCCACAAAACACTTATGGAACACTCATGCATCCGGGTACAATTTGCCTATGATGGCGTAATACGGGTTATAAGGCAGAGGTCCTTGCCATCAACCATTGGAAACAAATCGGGAAAGAGTAAACAGCTAGGAGATAGTGGTTGGTCTGAGGAAGCCAGGTGGTGGGTGCTAAGGAAGACAGGTGGTTTTATCTACATTGGCTAAAAACCATCTGACAGGACTCGACGTTATGGCCTTTTGTCATCTGCAGTGACTTTCATTCTGCCATTACGGTGTTTTTGTTTTTGTGGGGTTAGGAATGATTATTGTAGGTGACTTCTGACATTACTGAAGATCCAAGTACCATTACTAACTTGAGATAGGAATGTTGTAGGTTGTTGACGTACACACACACACACACACATACACACACACACAAACACCTGAAGATTAATCCTCCAGCTTATTTTATCTTAATATTAACCTAACCTAACATGACCTAATAATTATAACCTAACCTAACTTAACCTAACGCGCCAGGTAGCAGAAGATGAAATAAGCTCAGGTGGGTAGTTAATGTTCAGGTGATTCTCTCTCTCTCTCTCTCTCTCTCTCTCTCTCTCTCCTCTCTCTCTCTCTCTCTCTCTCTCACAATATGTAAAAACTACTTTCAATTACATTATATCAGCTACACTTCTAAACACACCAAACATATACAAAGTCTACGGGACAAAACTCTTTATTACATTAGTTACACAATAGTTCCATTGGTACAAGTGACTTTGAATAAATACATAACTTCAATAACTTATGGTTCTCTGTTGGTGCATCAGTGCTGTTGGTACTTGTAGGGTTATATATACTTGGTATTTTATCTATGTACAGAAGGGAGATATATATATATTGTATAATATTTAATTGTTGATTGATTAGTGTAATTAGTATCTTATTTACCTGTTTAAAGACCTAAGGTGTTGATTTACAGTAATATCATTGTAACATCATCAGATATGTACAGTATAGAAGTGATTCTATAATAACTCTTTATAATTATTATAGGTTATGCTTAAATTGTTTAATTCTTATTTAGATTTAATGCAGACCAAACCAAACCTAACCTAACCTAACCTAACCTAACCAAACCAAACCAAACTTAACCTAACCTAACCTAACCTAACCTAACCTAACCTAACCAAACCAAACCAAACCTAACCTAACCTAACCTAACCAAACCTAACCTAACCAAACCTAACCAAACCAGACAAACGTGTGAGTGTGTTTCATTCACCACTCGATAAGATATTGTCTAGTCTGGGTAAGATTGAGAAGCCAGTGCAGTATTTTTGTTCATGTGAATTCTTAATGGATATGTGTAGTAATAATACGTGCACCTTTCACATACTGTTACTTGTGGTATGTAGTACAGCTCTCATCTCTTGCCACATCTGAACGCTTATATATTTTTTTCTTCTATCTGTGAGGACGAAATGACTGTGGGGGAACATGGTGTTATTGGAGGTGATTGTATGTTGATTTTTTGTTATTGAAATTTATTAATAGTTCAACGAGAGATCAGAGAGGTGGTGGTGTTATTGATTTATCTTGGTAGACTGATGATATATAAAAGTTGTTCCTTCAGTATATACAGTATGTGACATGGGTAATGTAAAGTTATTACCGCGTATATTTATTTCGTGTCAGTAATATAAATAATACGTAACAATAATAATAACGGCAGTGATAACAAAATTCACAATAATAAATATAATAATTGTATTCATAATAATAATAATAATAAAAATACTGAAATTAGTTAAGTAGATTCACTGATATTAAGATACAAAACTTTCTAATAATGATCCAATTAGCAATTTGTTGCACTCGTCTCACCATCCAGCTAAAAAGGATAATATTCAACACGTCATTTCCATTCATCACCAACACGCAGGTATCAACATCTGGCTACACCTGGCCGGAACATCCTCACAAGAGTCCAAAAAATTACATGAAGATTAAACCAAAATACAAGAAAGAAATTAAATTATTCAACACTCTCTATTAAGTATTGCAATTATTAATAGTCTGTTAATGAATGTCATAACAAGAAATTTAACTAAATTAATGTTATATAAAATACAGTTTTCCAAGATATCTCAGATAAAACTCGTCACTAATCGTAATGTACTTTAAAAAATAAAAACTGCTATCAACACACTATCGGTGGCACAAAAACCAGGCTACCAGTGCATTTAATACCGGTTTCAGCAGCATCATTAAAACGTGTAGGTTCCGAAAAACGTCTCACAGGTGATTATACAGTCATTACCACGGGAGATAACGGAGCACCTGCCTGGAGGAGGGAGGCAGAGGCAGGGAGGCTGGGACGGGTTCTTATGAGGGAGGTGTTGTCGCCCCGGGCCCCCGTCACCTGACCACCACCGACACTAAATGTAATCTCGCCTCCGGGTTTAACAAGTGGGACGAAATTAATTTCCCGTGTTAACATTATTCACACTCTGAAATTTAGTTGTTGTTGTGTGTTTTTTCTTTACAGTGAAAAATAAGTTATTGGATACTAATATTTATAGATAAATGCATACACACACACACACACACACACACACACACACACACACACACACACACACACACCCTACACACATGTATATATATATTATATTATGCCAGAAAGTTTGCTAACATGTCTTTAAATATTCAATATTTTTTCTTTTAATTATCTGACACGAGTGATTATTAGCCCGAGATGTGGGTGGGACAAGAGCAGTCAAGACCTCCACCACGAGAGGGTGTACCGAGGTCCAAGTCTTCTAGATTAACTGTATTATCTTACGAGAAAAAAAAGAAAAAAAGAAAGGAAACTGTAAGCGTTGTCTATCACAGATGACAAAACCGGAACTAATCACTTCCCCAACATGATTCAGTAGCCTGATTTTCGAGTCAAGTTTCCCCAGCGATACAAGTGATAAGTTCTCCTTTACTTCTGATATGTAATTAATTCTCAAGAGCCCGAGACTTATAATTCTCTCTCTCTCTCTCTCTCTCTCTCTCTCTCTCTCTCTCTCTCTCTCTCTCTCTCTCTCTCTCTCTCTCTCTGAAAGGCAAAGGGAAGTAATTTTCAAAAGTTTATTAAATAGTAACTCAGTGATCGGTCCCCCACGCTTCACTTCAGCAGTTAATTTCTTCATGGTATCAGCACACCTCCTCCTACACCTCACTCCTACCTCCATTTCCCTACACCTCACTCCTACCTCACTTGTACATACGTGTTAGCTGGACAGTATCTTAATGGGTGTTCCTCGGGTTCAACTCTCTCTCTGATGCTTCGTTTCCAGCCCCTATCTTGATGATTGTGTCCAGTCGTGCTGTAATGAACACCGCACTAAGTCAAGCCGCAGAAAAGAGACAGTGGCTTGGTAAGTTTGTCAACATCTCGTAGGTTTAATGTATCTTTAGCGATTATGGAATGTTTCATTGGTATGCTGAACGATAAGGGAGACACTTAAAGGGTAATGTATGCCATATATGAGACTCTTGATTTATCTTACCGCGCTGTCGTGCTTGGCTGGTACTGAGAGGAAGGGCCTCTTAAGCCCTAGTCCCCCATGTACCTTGATGAAATAGGCACTGTAACTCCTGGGCACAATAACTCAACCAGGCACTGTAATTCTACCAGGCTTTTCTGTAACTACACAGAGCACTGTAACTCCACCAGGCACTGTATCTCCACCAGGCACTGTAACTCCACAGACACTGTAACTCCATCAGGCACTGTAACTCCACCAGGCACTGTAACGCCACCAGGCACTGTAACTCCACCAGACACTATAACTCCACCAGGCACTGTAACTCCACCAGGCACTGTAACTCCACCAGGGACCTTGAACGTGATAGGCTACAAGGTGGTGCACTGTGTCCCTTTCTATTTAATATCCTCATCCACCTTCTGCTTCCCTCCTCCCTCACATTACCTGCTATAAACATTACCTCGCCAAAAGACCTTTACCGCCTACTCATGTCTTTCTCCTCGTCGTCATCAACTTGTGGTCCCATTTTCTGCCCAGGATAGAGTAGGACCTTTGTTCCACGCTTCCGGTATTCACTGTAGGAGATACAGTAGTACAGTCTCACCCAAAAGTTCGTTAACTCTCCTAGCCAGCTATTACTGCACTGCCTGCTTCAGATGTTTGAACTTGAGTCTATTACTTTGAACCTTTAGATTCATTCGTTTCGGTTTCATGATCTGGTTGGTACTGAGACAGTTTCAAACATCTGAAGCAGGCAGTGCAGCAATAGCTGGCTGGGAGAGTTAACGAACTTTTGGGTGAGACTATACCACCCTTTGTGTAATTATACTTACCTGGGTGCATCTGTCCCTGTTGCTTCGACTGTACAACAAATTGTTCATATCATTGTTGGTGATCGACCGTAATAGCGTCTAACACCTCTCATGATACTGTAAGAAGGATTAATTACATTCGGGGCCTGAAACTAATTTCCTTTCGGTGGCCATTTTCTATACATTTTCTTATCAACAATAAATATACATTACACATATACAGTACACGCCCGGTGCTGATGTTAATCTAAAAAAAATATATAAACTATTCTTAACACTGTATATATTGCCGTTTGGTCAAACAAAACATTTTAAGATAAATTTACTTAATGGCAAACTGTGATTGGGGGCCCCTGAAGTGCGAGGCCTGAAGCTCCAGTCTTAATGATAATCTACCACTGCAGTACAATGCACTAATGCAGTTAGTCAGTGATATAGAGTTGATGCCTTAACTTAGATATAAAACTAAGTTAAAAAGTAAAGACATTGGCATCACTGAACAGGTAGTTGAGAATCGGTAAATAAAGAAATACACTTCACGTTTTCCCTGCAGTCTACGTGTGTGGCGCGGGACCTCCCTCACTGCTCGCTCACCTGGTTCTTCTGCCAGTCCCTTTGGCAAATCGTAATCACCTGATAACCCACCTCCCGCCAGACCGCTGCTCTCACGTCTACCATTCTCTATCTCACTCGTCTTCTTAATACCCGCTTTGTAATTACTGCGTTGTTCATCTTCTTTCATTATCTACTTTTCAATGCAGATTTTTCTCCCATTATTTCCTCCTGGTGATTACTGTACCATGTTATACCTGCTCCTCAAGGCAACCCGCTGACGGCGTCTCAGGAGGAGGTATTAGCGAGCTTCACAACAGGTCGTTTACCCTGTACCTTAATACGCTCTCCAGTTACTAATGGTTATGACCCTTAAGCTGAAATCTGTTGTAAAAAATGCTATATCCTATTGAAAGCAAGTCTACATTTTAACAGAGTAAATATAGTTATCTGGAGACTGCCAGAGTAGAAACTCCAGGTCCTGGCTAAAACACTGTGGTCAGTGTTGTCTCATGGGAGATAATGACGCGGTAGGAGCTTGATATTGCAATTGTGTGCTGGGTGCTCTATGTTCTGTGCTGGGTGGGGGGGGCCTGTGGCACTACTGCAGGGGTGGTGAGGGCTGTGGCACTACTGGGGGTAGGTGAGGGGTGTGGCACTACTAGGGTGTGGGTGGGGGTGTGGCACTGCTGGGGTGGGTGAGGGTGTGGCACTACTGGGTTGGTGGGGCTGTGGCACCACAGTGAGTGGGAGCTGTGGCACTACTGGGGTGGGTGAGGGGTGTGTGGCACCTACTGGGGTCGGTGGGGGCTGTGGCACTGGGGTGGGTGAGGGTGTGCACTGGGTTGGTAGGGCTGTGGCATACTGGGGTGAGTGGGAGCTGGCACTACTGAGGTGTGAGTGGGGCTGTGGCACTACTGGGGTGGTGAGGGTGTGGCACTACTGGGTATTGGGTGAGGGTGTGGCACTACTGGTGTGGGTGGTGTGTGCACTACTGTTGTAGGTGAGGGTGTGGCACTACTGGGGTGGGTGAGAGGTGTGGCACTACTGGTGTGGGTGAGGGTGTGGCACTACTGGGGTGGGTGGGGTGTGGCACTACTGGGGGTGCTGGGTGAGGGGTGTCAGCACTATGATGGTGAGAGGTGTGGCACTACTGGTGTAGGTGAGGGGTGTGGCACTACTGGGGTGGGTGAGGGGTGTGGCACTACTGGTGTGGAAGAAAACCCAGCGCATCTCTTACTGAGGAGGAGAACGCTAAGACACTCTTTGGTAACATGTAAGACTAACGCTCCTAGGTGGGGTGAGGGTCAACGGGGGGAGGGGAAGGATCCGTCACCATCATCAATCATAGTTATAATGTTTTTCTATACTCTAACAAGAACTGCTTGAAGGCCATCATCAAAACCCCATGATTAATTAGGACTCATCTGAGCTACGTTGTACTGTCCATGTTAAATGCTAATGTAACATAATGTAAAGCTTAATACCCAGGCTACGTGGCTCAGGTCCTGGATTAATACGTCTTGTGACTCTCTGGGTTGACCAATGTCTTTTAGTTATAAATAAACTGTATTTTCGAGGACCTACAAGGCAGTGGTACAACCTGCAGAAAAATTCCCGCATGATAGTTTGGTCTTGATATCGAGGAATTAGTTTCCTCTGGTTTAGATTCCTGAAAATTTTCTACTCTGATTCTGTTCTGTAACCAGTGTCAAGAAATGTAACCAGTTTAGATAGAATCTCAGTGTAATTTTGATGCCATATCGGGAGTAATGTTTGTGCTGTAGCTTGAGTGAACCAGTTGGATGCGCTCTTACACCTGTACTTACGAGAAAAATTCAACTTATGACTTTTTTGAGAATCTCGATGTGATGTTTATCATTCTTCAGGTTATGTGTTGAATGAATGTGATGGTACTTGTAGTTCACACACGTAAAACGATAATGATGACAGCTTATTTTCGAACTCAATTTGTATGAGTGAGATGAAGTAAATCTGAATAATACTGTAGCACACTTGATGACATTGTCTCTTTGCATTATTTACCTTGGGAAGTCGGTATTATCCATTCATGAGACGAAGTAAGGAAGACTCATGCTAACATGGGTGTGTATGCTAACATGGGTGTGATACATGATACCATAGGTGTGAGTCATGATAACATAGGGTTTGAGTCATGCTAACATAGGTGTGGTCATGCTAACATGGGTGTGACTCATGCTAACATAGAGTTTGAGTCGTAACATTGTGAGTCATGATAACATAGGTGTGACTGATAGCTAACATAGGTTTTGAGTCATGCTAACATAGGTGAGAGTCATGATAACACACTGATGATAACATAGGTGTGACTCATGCTAACGTAGGTGTGAGTCATGATACCGTAGGTTTGAGTCATGATAAAATAGGTGTGAGTCATAATAACATAGGTGTGAGTCATGTTAACATCGGTGATAGTCATGATAACATAGGTGTGATTCATGCTAACATAGGTGAGAGTCATGATAACATAGGTTTGAGTCATGCTAACATAGGTGAGAGTCATGATAACATAGGTGTGACTCATGCTAACGTAGGTGTGAGTCATGATACCGTAGGTTTGAGTCATGATAAAATAGGTGTGAGTCATAATAACATAGGTGTGAGTCATGTTAACATAGGTGATAGTCATGATAACATAGGTGTGAGTCATAATAACATAGGTGTGAGTCATGTTAACATAGGTGAGAGTCATGATAACATAGGTGAGAGTCATGATAATATAGGTGTGAGTCATGATAACATAGGTGTGACTCATGCTAACATAGGTTTGAGTCATGCTAACATAGGTGTGAGTCACGCTAACATAGGTGAGAGTCATGATAACATAGGTGTGAGTCATGATAACATAGGTGTGAGTCATGTTAACATAGGTGTGAGTCATGATAACATAGGTGTGAGTCATGATAACATAGGCGTGACTCACGCTAACATAGGTGTGAGTCATGATAACATAGGTGTGAGTCATGATAAAATAGGTGTGACTCACGCTAACATAGGTGTGAGTCATGATAACATAGGTGTGAGTCATGATAAGAGTAACTCAGAGAGGTAGAACTTAACTAGAAATCAATAGCAAAGTCAGTTGTCGACCTGCCTAATCCTATTGCCTCAAGGTCGACCGAGTAAGATGAAGATTTCTTATACCTTTTTGTTTCGAATTACCTAAAGATTAAACATCTTAACCTAATCATACCTAACGCTAAGCGAACTTAACCTAACCATGCTAATCTAACCTACCCTAACCTAACCTAACCTGACCATGCTAATCTAACCTACCCTAACCTAACCTAACCTGACCATGCTAATCTAACCTACCCTAACTTAGTAAAAAAAAAAGCTAGGGAGTTTAATTTTCTGATGATTATATTTGTATTTTTTTGGTCTCATGTAAGTTGCAGTTAACTGATCAATTTCCCGACATAGTCAAGTTAAGAGTCACTATTCCAAGCTAAAGTAATTAGTGGTACTTAAATATATAAGTATGAGTCCTCACTTGGAAGAGAGAGAGAGAGAGAGATCCCGTAAATGAAGTTTTTGTGGCAGGTAAAAACAGCAATGGCAGTAATTATACAGATGACAAGACAACCCCCCCCCCCAAAAAAAAAAAATTACATGAAAGCAGTAGAGACCCAAGACTGGAATTTGAGAGTTACGATAAATATTTCCCTTAACCGGGCAAAACATAAAGAGGTTAACGAATCTCTTATCTTCGTATCGTAAGTCAGTGAAAGACAGATACGTTCTCTTCTAAAAGGTTAAAAAAAAATTCCACTGACGATAGTTTGAGAATTTGTATTTAAAACTGTCAAAAAATCTGCTGTTAGATTGTTGATTTTAATAAGGGAGAGTTAGTTGGTAGCCATGACCTTTTCCTCATCCATACCACCATAATAATGACTTCACTAATTGCATCTACAAATTATTTCAACGTTTTTATGGTTTCGAGGCGTTTAAAATGTTCTACATGTTGGAGCTAAGTAGAGAATTTAATTATTTTACTTTTATGGTGATGATTCAGGATCAGTATTTACCAGTTTCAGGGTTAAGAGAGACAGTAATCTATCGTAGTATCGTATTATTACCACTTGTTGGTGTTGGTGGTGGTGGTGTGGTGGTACAGTGTTGGTGGTGGTGGTGGCGATACGCTGTTCTTGTTGCTCCATTAAGTACCATTCATTAGACTTTATTTTCTACAACAGACAGCTTGTGAAATAAAAAAAAAATATAGCTTTTGTTTTTTACTGCCTTATTAATCAAGGTAATTAAGCACCGTTCACTGGGTCTTATTTTCTACAACTTAAAAAAAAATGTGTCTTATCTGATTTTTTTTTCTATGGAATTTCGTTGCTTCAACAGGTAAGAGTTTTAAACACCGTCAACAAGTAAGTCCTGGAAACACCCACACCAAACTGTAAGGAAAGTAGAATTGATAAATAGATCAAAAGACATTATCATATTTTGCTCTTGATTACTGTTTTACGTTAGATATATTAGACATACTGTTCATTATAGAACTAAGTGTCATCGTCTTAAGCCGTCATTCCTGGCACATCGAGGTGTGACTGGTAATTCATTCAATAGATGGCGCTGACATAGAACACAGAAAAGAAGTACTTGACAACTATTTAGCATACGGGATCATCAATCATTTTGTTAAAGTTTCTTATCTTGATTAATATTGTGGTTTCAGCTGCAGTAAATAAACATGTGTGATGGTGGAGGTCGTGTCTACTAGTCAGTGTCTAAGTAATAAACGCCTTTAATAGACAATATAGTAGAAAGTTACGTCGTGTGTGGTACTTAAACTTACCATGAACTATTATTAATTGTCTAACTCTACTTTGATATTGGAAAGAAGAAAATTAGAGAGGAACTACTTAAATAAGACTTCCCCAGCAGAGACTGTCACCAACACACACACACACACGTGAGACTTAAACACCATCTATAAACTTAATAAACTTTGCGATCATATTCAGTCATGTGGTGCAGATAGTGATGGTATGCACTGCGTAGGTAAATAAAGTGAGTATTGCGTTACTTAAGCTCCAGGTATCCGGTGTCTTTATGCGTTACTTGTGTCATGTTACGTTACCAGCGTTATTTGTGTTCCCAGTGTTATTTTGCTTTATCATTCCTGTTTCATTATCAGTGTCATTGTAAACGGTAAATAAATCTAATGTGTAGAAGATAAAATGTACTGAAGGTGTACAAAAAAAATGAAAGTTTCGATAAGAATTACAACACTACCCTGAAATATGTTACTTTAGTGTCAGCGATTAGTGCCAGTGTTAGAGATTAGTGCCAGTGTTAGAGATTAGTGCCAGTGTTAGAGATTAGTGCCAGTGTTAAGTACAAGTGGCTTAATGTCCATATTTAATACGAGTGTTAAAGCCTTGTGTTATGTACCAATGGTCTCCGTCAGCATTACGTCTTAAGTATCTAATGCTGCTAACACTTAGAGCTAATGTGTTAAGTAACAGTGTTCTCAGCGTCAGTGTTCTCAGCGTCAGTGTTCTCATCGGCAGTGTTCTTATCGTCAGTGTTCTCAGCGTCAGTGTTCTCAGCGTCAGTGTTCTCATCGTCAGTGTTCTCATCGGCAATGTTCTCATCGCCAGTGTTCTCATCGCCAGTGTTCTCATCGCCAGTGTTCTCATCGCCAGTGTTCTCAGCGCCAGTGTTCTTCTTCCCCCAGGACCCACATCTACGTCATGATCTTGTCTCAGTGGGTGAGTAAGACTTAAGTGTTTGGACAAAGGCTGATGACAGAATACCATTGTGTACTCGAGCTGTAGTGACCTAACATAACCAACGTTGTCTTGATCACACTGAGAGCTAAAAATGACTTGCCATCTGTTTGGTTAATGACGGTAAGTTCTAGACACGACTCTTATCATCAGGTTGTGGTCTACAGTTTACAGATGTGGAAGTAGTCGAGTACAGTGTCAACCCATTAGGCCTATTATCAATGTAGACAGAAACATGACTTTCATACAGCACATAATCGCTCTGTCATCAACCATTGGTCAGAACTCAAAATAGTTTCCTGTATGTGTTCTATAAACGTCAGAATGTGAGAAATTCATCTGCCTTTGTCTCATAACTCGTATTTATATCATAATGAGAGACAGTTGGGGTTATGTTGTGTTAGAGTTATTTAAATATAGTTCAGGTATATGTAATTCTTGTGGTCCATTTCATACACAGTTGTTAGAAGCTGTAAGAGATCTTTCCCTCCCTCATCGACCGTGACCCAAGTCCGTGTTATTTGTTGCAGTTACTTTAATATATAACTTAGCAGTAGTTTAAGTTTGGTGTGATAATTGAAGGATCGACATTCAGTACTTGATTAGGTATCAGCTAGCCCGTCACGCCGACCAGAGACCCGCCAAGGTGGTCTTGCATTCTACGTGGTATTTTCACACGTTTTTTTTTTTTTCATGGGAAAATTCGCCAACTTTTGCAAACAAGAAATTTCACTTTCTTAAGACTCGAGTAAATCTGGAACAACATAAGGGTCAATGAGCTTTGTTGTTGTATTAAATTTTCGACCCTGACCGCTACAAGCGTTCTCTTTTAATGACCACAATACAATTACACCAACTAGAGAGCGTTGTCTGAGCGTAACCAGACTGGTGGCTCAGAGTTAATTGTATTTGTGAGTTTTAAATACAACAGTGTCATGTGCTGGTGAGAAAAATTAATGTTTATAAACTGATAATAGTTCACTGGAGTAAGAAAAATTAGACTTTATAGATTAATAATACATTTAGGCAACATCTCTTTTCTTTCTGGATAGAGCAGGTGTGGAGGATAACCGGCCAGATTTGCTGTTTTGGAATACGTGTTTAGATCCGTTCTTAATATACTCTCAAATTAATTATCTTATAAATATTAGTTTTGGACACGGTGGATGGTGGCGGACACCTGCCATAAGGTGGTGAAGGTGGGGACCAAGTTAAGGGAAGTTTACGTCGCTGAAGATATAGTTATGAGATTCGAGTAAATATTGGTTTTGGGGATTTTATTTACCGTCTTAATCTCAGTCGTTCGGGCATCTTCTCTTCAGTATCTGAGACGGTATGATTATTGCAAAGGAATGAACTCACGTATCTATATAAATCTGTTTAATGAATATAAACAAATACATTATTCTTTACCGTGTGTGCTTTGTTTGCCTTGAACAGTGTAATAACCAAAAAAGGGGACAGGCATCACAGACCCAACAGTAAACAGTTCTCTCTTCGTGATATCTGAGAGGTTTCAACCTGCAGTTCTTGAATACATTTGAAAGTTGAATTTACTAATAATAGGATCAATGTTAATAGGACAAGGTTGCCCGCTAAAGGTGGGCAAATTCCCGCAACGTCTCACCAAAGACCAAGGTGCCATAACTCTTGTGGTAATAACAGACAATAACCGACTGTTATGTTATTGTGACGTAGCCTTAAACAGAGTTTGGTTAATATACATTGTTATTCATTCGAGTTATCCTGTCTCATATCTCTCGGACACACACACACACACACACACACACACTACTACTACGTTGCTGTCACTCGGAATCTAGAATAACGATCATCCAGCTATGATACAATGATATGAGTTATTAAGGATGTCACCTTGGTTGGTGAGTTTTCATGTGACTAAAGAGGCCGATACGGGACAGGCAGCGTCGTTCACAGAAGTTGCACATGTGGGGGGCTCCATCTAGTGCGGGAGGGGTGGCGGCAGAGTCTTTCGGCGCTGGCGCTTGTCTGCCTCGGTTTGCACTCTGGTTAATTCGATTGTATTGACACCTTCTCTTGTGGTGATCCTCCAAGCGTTACGGTGTGGAGTAATCGTCTCCCAGGTGAGGGGGTTGATTTGGCACTTTTTCAGGTTTGTCTTAAGACTATCCTTATACCTTTTCAGTTGCCCGCCAGCGTTACGTTTACTATTCGTTAGATGACTGTAAAGCAGCTACTTTGGCCGTCTACTGTCGTCCATGCGGGTAACATAGCCAGTCCAACGTAGTTGTTCATGGATAATGGTAGCCTCGATGCTCCTACATTTGGTATCAGCTAGAATACTGGCATTTGTTCTCTTGTCTTCCCAGTGAACTCGGAGGATGGGACGTAGACTACGCTGGTGAAAGTTTTCAAGTGCCTTGAGGTACCTCCTGTATGTGACCCATATCTCACTGCCATATAGCAGGGTGGGGAGGACCACTGCTCGATATACGTGCAACTTTGTAGATAATTTCAGCTCCCTACAGCCGAAGTCACGGGTACGGAGTCTGCCAAAGGCCTGAGATGCACATCTGATCCTATGTTGAATCTCTTCGTCGATGTCCGTGGTGGTGGACAGATGGGAGCTGAGATAGTGAAAGTGAGTAACATTAGAGAGTGTAGTACCATAAAGCTGGGTGGATGGTGGAGGTGTGTCTGAACCTGGGGCAGGTTGAAAGAGAATCTGAGTCTTTCGCAAATTCACCTCAAGGCTAAAGTGTGCGTATACGGATCTGCATTGGTGTTCAGGATCTCCTGTAGGTCGCGTTTAGTGTGAGTGACAAAGGTGAGGTCGTCTGCTTACTGAAGTTCAGTAATAGAAGCTGCCGACACCTTAGTTCCTGCCTGGAGTCGTCTTACTTTGAAAAGATCCTTCCTCCGGTACTCTAGGTCCACCTAGCCGGCTAAATTGGCACTAGCATGAGTTAGGAAGGCAGCCAAGAAAATGGAAAATAGAGATGGCGCCAGTACACATCCTTGTTTTATCCCCGTTTGGATGGGGAAGAACTCAGACTGGGTGCCATTGTGCAGGAGACTGCCGTACATGCCGTCGTGGAGTTGCCTCACAATGACGATGAACTTTGGTGAGCAGCCAAACCGGTTGAGGGTCCGTCAGAGGCTTCCCTGTTGACCGAGTCGAAGGCCTTGGTTAGGTCGATGAATGCCTTGTACAGGTCACAACGCTGTTCTCTGCACTTTTCCTGTATCTGGTCTAAAGCCACATTGAGATTCTGGGAGGAAGTTTTCCGCCTCAGGTAGTAGTCTTTTTAGGAGGACTCAGGAGATAATCTTGCCAGCTACGGAGAGCAGCGAGATCCCTCGGTAATTTCCACAGCCTGACCGGTCTCCCTTGTTCTTATAAATATTGACGATAGAGGCGTCTTTAAGAGCTTGGGGAGGATATCCTCCCTTTCCCATATATTCTCCAGGAGAGAGTGGAGACAGCTAGTAAGCAGAGGTCCTCCTGCTTTATACACCTCGGCTAGGTATTCCATCAGTCCCTGAGGCTTTGTTATTTTTCATTTGTTTGATGGCAGTAGTTGCCTCATCCAGGGATGAAGGACAGCTGAGATGGGTCAGCTCTGGATGCTGAGGGACCTGCTGGGTAGTCAGGACATCCACATCGGTGTTTCAGTTGAGCAGCGAATGGTAGTGCTCTTTCCAGCGCTGACGGATGCATTCTTTGTCTTTAATTAGGGAGTTACCATCGGAAGAGCGGAGGGGGCTGTGTCATGAGTGATTGGTCCATAAAATGTTTTAGTGGAATTGAAAAATTCGTGCATCTTGTGTTGATCTGCAAGTTTTTGTGTTTCACATGCTTTATTTTTAAACCAGTCGTTCTTTAGCTTGCTAAGTTCCCGCTGGGCCGCCGCTTTCTTTTTGCGGAAGGTATCAGCTTTGGTCCGATACTGAAGGTTGTTCAGCCAGTCAATTAAAGCAGCACGTTTATCATCGACGAGTACATTGATTTCCTGGTCATTTTCAACAAAACCAGTCCTGGTGTATTGTTTTAACCTGGCCGAGAGAGTTTCTGTTGGTTTTTATCATGACCCACACACACACACACACACACACACGTGCTCGCACTCTTCTGCCTTTTGTTATTACCTGTCATGATCTGATCGTTTCCTTTATTGTTTAGTTTCTCTTATCTTAACCGAGTCCTCTAATAAAGATAATATTACTATTACTTATGCTACTACTACTACTACTACTATTACTACTACTAGTAATAATAAAAACAAATCATAGCCTCCAACCTCCCCTTACAGCCATACCTAACTATCCTAATACAAAGGTAACTACTCTAGCTGAATTATTTAGGCTGCACATCTATGCGGCTTCCGTGACTGTTGCCTCATAGTCCATGTCATCGACTGTTGTTGGCTTAGGGGCCGATGATCTCGTTCCCCTGAGACACAGCAGAGCTGACCTGAGCGACACCTCAGCCAGGCCACGACGTAATTTCTGGGTTGCTTCTGCTCTGATAACACCTCACCCAGTCTGGCGTAGAAGCAGCATACACTAGGTCCCAACCCATGCGATGATATGTGAACTATTACTAATACTACTCTTCCTATTACTACTATTACTACTGTTGCTTACACTGATACTACTATTTACACTTTTTTTTTTTTTAAACTTGGCCTCCAGCCTCCCCCAATAGCCACACCTTCGCCACCATTTAATTACCTTAATATTAAATATCCTAATACATAAGTAGCTATCCTATCTGTGTTAAATTAGTTGAGCCGCAGATCTATGCGGCATTCAGTGACTGTTGCCTCATAGTCAATATCTGCAGCAGTTGTCGGAGTTGGGACAGAAGCTCTCGTTCCCCTGAGGCAGAGCAAAGCCGACCAAAGGAGAGAGAAAGACAGTCGACATCTCATCCAGGCTGTAACATAACTTCTGGGCTGCTGCTTCTGTTCGGAGATCACCCCCGCGAGTCTGGCGTAGAAACATCTTGCACTTGGTCCCATCCCACCAGAGGTTGTGGACACTAGAGGAGTGAAGCTGCCTTGATCAACGTTTTGAATTCTCTCCCCATATGCCCTTCTCTTGTTCTCGTTTCTCCTATGTGCAGCATCGAGAGCTAGGTTACGGTGACATGTGGCCATGGGATAAAAAATCTTGATGTTGAAGAAAGCTCGCTGTCCCTGCGTCCAGAATCCTCGAGGAGGGTCGGTTCTACCATGACATCCCGGCAGATTTCCTTCAACATATTTGCTGTGAGGTCCCTTACCTCGTCATGCCTCATGCATATGAAGCCCCCTTTCTTGCACACCATGGCGTGATCGCCGTCATAGGAAGAGCCACACACGCATTGGGAGGGCAAACCTTCTACTGGCCGACCGTACCTTATAGCGATGGCATCTGTAAATTCTTGTTTATTAAGACTGAAACCATTTGCCCTTATCGGTAATGTAGTTAACCAGTTCGAGGCGTCCACTTCCTGCGCTATAGCTACTTTTTTTCCAAATTTTCTGGTACCTGCAGCAACAGTTGCTGCAACTTATCATTTTGGCAATGCTGTCGATCTGTCGTAATGGACCTACGAATCTTATTTACTTCACTGGTATCCACTTCCCCTGTTGCATTCTGGGCTATTATGTGGTCCGTGAGGGCTGCCGTAAGCTTAAGTGAATTTTGATGTTCAGTGGCAGCAATCTCCTCTGGATTGGTTAGTCCCATCCCTCCCAGTTTTGATGGAAGTGCAAGAAGTGCTCTTTCTGCTGGGGTTAAGTCAGGGTGTTTCACTAATTTAGGAATGAAAATGACACTGATAAATTCTTCCAGAGGGTGGAGGAGGGGTCCGATATCAGGTATAGTACGCATCAGGTAGTTCCAACGATGCTTGACTCCATGAGTGTATGCAGCAAAGGCCGCATGTGGCTCTGTGTTAGCAATCTCAGACAGAGCTTGGATTTCACTAACCCACTCATTCACCTTTCCCGCTACGTACCCGGTCTTGAAGTCCGTAATGCCAATTACTGCGCCTAGATGTCTTTGGCCGTCCTTAATTATTTTGACCTCACTTCCGCCAAAAACCTCCATTGCCCGTTCATAATGTTCTGGCTTCACGATGAGGAAGGACTTGCTGGCGTTTGGGTGGTACCCTATTTGTGGACCTCGCGATGTTACCAAGTCCCACCACTTTTTGATGCCCTCCACTTTTCCTGCTCCTGTAAGGTCATCAGCATATTCCACTTGTTTGACCCCAGTTGTTTCAAATTTTATTTCTTGTTGGAGCACTGATAGGCCAATTACATACATTGCCATTGCAACAGGGTCCCCCTGTGTTGTTCCCTCGGTTGACTGTAAGATGGTACCACCTCTTAGAGCCTTGTTGTTTACTATATAGAGGTCTGATGGATTCCTATACGAATTTTCAACATACATTGCAAAGCTTGGACACTTGATCTTGATGTTGTGCAGTGCAGCCTTGCGGTTAAGTATGCTGAATGCGTTTGAAGCATCCACCAGGAGAACGGCCTCACAATCACGCTGCTCAAATATCAATCTCATGGCGTGAATGGCAGCCTCCCCACCAGCCTGGTGGCCAGCACACACTTGTAGGTTCCCTGCTGCTGCCCTGACATCATCCTTTACCACCTCCATTATGCATTTTCCGATGATCCGCCTCAGCACTTCCCCACCCCTATAGGCCTACATCCGGGTTTCTTTTCCAGGGGAATAAGGCGACAGGCCGTCAGGGCCTGGAGGTGATGGCAGCAAGAGGATGCAAGCTTTCTTGCAAGGGCGGCAATGGCAGTGCAGAGATCGCTTGCTACAGGGCCAAACTTGTTTGTGCTGAGGATGACTCTCCAACCGTTTGCATCCAGACCTGAAGGGCCGGCTCCTCCACGAGTCTATTTACACTTCTGCTACTATTAATACTATTACTACTATTACTTACTACTACTACTACGAAAGTCGATTTTTAGATATTGCAAATAAACTCTCTCATTTATTTATCTATATTAACTTAATTACTTGTTTATCTACCGACATACACTTCACTTTCTCTATCTCTAAATCGTGTTAGCGCAATCACTTTTTGTTTATTGCATTATTAACACATTTATTACCAATTATAATCTGCCAGAAGGAAACAGCTACAAAACTACATAAAGGTCAATGTTGGAAAAAGTTATCATTACGTTGTGTATATCTTATAGTGCTATAGTGGGTAATCGTGCGGGTCAGGAAGTTCATTTCACCGTGACATTAATACTCTTATTTTTATAGATACTTTCAACGTTGAACTCGAGCGTGACAACTATAATCCAGATCATTTTTTTTATTCACACTCATTAGCGCTGGTAGAGTGAAATAGGTGATTCAATCTCTGTTTACCTGTGATTGGCTCTGTGTGTGGTTTGTTTTATTCATTACTGTTGGTAGAAGTTATGTTTTAACTTAAATATTATTACTGGATCACGTGAAGATTTGAACTTATTTCTCCTATTGAGTCAACATCCTAACACTGCCTGGGATGGATTAGGTTAGGTTAGGTTAGGTTAGGTTAGGTTAGGTTAGGGTAGGGTAGGTTAGGCTAGGTTAGGTTAGGTTAGGTTAGGTTAGGTTAGGTTAGGTTAGGTAGTTTAATCGTCAGGGGAAATGAGATGGGAGGCTAATTTCCACGTGGTCATGAATAACAAATGTATACAATCTTACACTACTTAATACATGTATACATACGAGGATGATTAGAATATATAATGTTGTCATATTTTTCATCCCTCACCCTCACCTAATCACTCACCTGTGTGCCTGAAGCTTCCCTGTGTATGTGAAGCTTCCTCCTTAGACTGAAACCCTTCTATATGTCTGAAACATTCCTGTGTGTCTGAAGCCTTCTTGTGTTCCTGGAGCCCTCTTGTGTACCTAAAGCCTCTCTGTGTATATGAAGCCTCTGTGTATATGAAGCCTCCCTCTGTACTGGAAGCCTCCCATCTCCCTCACCTCCCTCCTATCTTCTTTTCATCTGCCTCATGTTCCTCCTACAACCTTCATCGCCCTCATCTTCCTCAGGTCCGCCCCCCCCCCTCCCTCCCTCTCCACCCGTCCATACCCCTCTCTTACTCCTTCCCTCTCCACTTCCTTCTTGTCCCTCCCTTCTTAACTCTCCCTCTCCCATCGCTCTTTACCTCCCTCTCCACTTACTTAGCACTCCTCTCTCTCCCTTTCTCCCCACTTACTTCATACTCTTCCTCCCGCACACCCCTTCCCTTCCTCCCTCACACCCCTTCCCTTCCTCCTTACCCCAATTCCACTTCCCTCACATCCTTCCCTTCTTACCTCTCCCTCCCTCCCTCTCTCCCTCTCTCCCTCTCTCCCTCTCCTCCCTCTCGTCACGTGTTCACCAGTACCAGCAGTGAACCATATCACATTATGAGTGTATAAGGGCGAAGGATCATAATGAACTCGGTACATATCCTCACAGGCATAAAACCATCACACGAGGAGGCTTGGCGGGCTCCATTGACGCCTCTTACTGGCTGCAGGTTAATTAATTATTGGTCAATAAACTTGTTATCTGATGACATTCAGGTGGAGGTTTTCATGCATGGGTGGAGGTAGCGATAGAGAGAGAGAGAGAGAGAGAGAGAGAGAGAGAGAGAGAGAGAGCATTTATAGTCAAGGTTAATAGTATCGTTATTGATATTAGTATTCGTACGGAACTAGTAGTTGTGGGGCCCGTAGTAATAATGGTAGTAGTAGTAGTAGTAGTAGTAGTAATTATAGTAACAGTAGCAGTAAGAGCAGTGTAACAGTAGCAGTAACAGTAGCATCAACACCACAAACTCACAATCAACATCAACAATAACGTAAATGGTTTGAGAGACACACGTTCATACACGAGTATAAACCTCAGCCGTAAACCCTTTTATTGTACGCTTGAACATCTCAAACTTAAGACGTACCAACGACAGGAGCAACAGGAACAGGAACAAAAGCAGAAGGATTTTGGAGTTACTTAATGTTTCAGCAGCAGCAGCAGCAGGAGGAATAAAGGAGGAACAACGAAGATAGAAGTGTGAGAAAGATGAAATGACTGTTTCATATATTTCCATAGCCACAGAAGGAGAAATTGAAAATAAGACATTAGAGATCGCTGATATTTCCGGAGCAGCAGCAGGATGTGGATGAAAGAAGAAACAACAAAGCCAGTAACAGTAGGAGTCAAAGAGCTACTTGTTTTCTTCAGTAGCAGAAGCAGCAGGAAGAGAGAGAGGCGGACTAGTAATAGACGTTGTAAATAACTCTAGCAAGACTAATAGGAACTAGAAGGTGTGTGAATAGCAAGCGAGTTAAGTGCCCGTGAAGTCTTCATTTATAAACATAAGCACGGGTCTCTCCCATCCCTGCCATCTTTGTCTCTATATAAGGAACAGGTGCAGGATGGGGGGGAGTTAGAGAGACAAGTGTATAGCTATTGGGAGATAAATAGGAGACACTAGTGGAGGAATAAATTAGAATAAGGAATCGGTGTCTTTATAAATCCAAATAAGGCCAGATAACAGTATAATTAAGAGCATTATAGTATTTGTGTATGAAGGCGTTGATCCCTTGAGTACGACAACACTACCGCCTTGAGTACGACAACACTATATACCCCTATGAGTACGATAATACTACCGCCTTGAGTACAACACTACTCCTTAGGTACGAGAACACTACCCCCTTGAGTACGACAATCCCTAACCCCTTGCGTACGATAACCTTGATATCATCTTTACTCAATGGGATTAACAATATTCAAGACAGCAAGAACAACCGCACTAGCAATCATAACACTTGAGGTTGGCTAAGGAGGTACAGCATGCAGGCAGAAGATCGCTAGGGTAAGGACAGCACATCTTGAATGACCCGGAAGAGGAATATGACTCTGCATTGTTGATCGAAGCAGGAATTGAGTCGCCAAAAGCAGGAATTGAGTCGCCAGAAGCAGGAATTGAGTCGCCTGAAGCAGGAATTGATTCGCCAGAAGCAGGGATTGAGTCGCCAGAAGCAGGAATTGAGTCGCCTGAAGCAGGAATTGAGTCGCCAGAAGCAGGAATTGAGTCGCCAGAAGCAGGAATTGAGTCGCCAGAAGTAGGAATTGAATTACCAGAAGCAGGTATTAAATCACCAGAAGCATCAAGTGCGTCAACAGTAGCGATCGGAACAGCGTCAGTATACAGTAAGCAATGAAAACAACAGTAGCGGAGATAAATGAAACAGAATTGAGAAACTGACATCACTATCACCACCACCACCACCACCCAACACCACCACCCAACACCACCACCCAACACCACCCAACACCACCACCCACCACCACCACCAACCATTGCCTCCCGTGTTAGGCTGCCACCTACTTCACATTAGAATAGATAAAGTCATTAAGCATGAATATACTTCGGTAGCGAGTAAGGCATTATCAACAACACACACACACCATCCTTCTCCTCCTCTTCTTCCCCCTCTTCCCCCTCCTCCTCCTCTTTCTCCCCCTTCCTCCTCCTCCTTTCCCCCCACCACCTCCTCCTCCTCCTTTTTCCTTCCATTAGGGTACATTATGAACCGTTGCAGGAAGAGACGAAACAAAATGGAAAGGTTTTTGTGAAGATAAACGTCCACCATTCAGTGAACATGAGCCAAAAAGACGTCCAATAATCCGCTTTAAGTAGCTGACGTTCACACCCACACCAGGTTAGAGAAGCCGCCAGGGTGTAGCCTATAGGACAGTGTGGGAGTTTCACTTGATTTTTAGGGGAGCTTCGATTATTCTTCCTGATGTTGTTTACAGAATATGTTTGACCTATAGATGTTAATGTGCCGTGGAAAATCGGATTAAGGCTGATTAAGCGATATCTGTTTTTGCGTCATTGATCTCTCTCTCTCTCTCTCTCTCTCTCTCTCTCTCTCTCTCACACATTCATCCCTATCCATCTCCTCACCTTCATTATCATCTGTTTGTCGTTCTTCATTAATTAGGCTACACACTTTTTATACCCAATCAATATCTTCCTCAACCTTACCTGTTACTAAGACAAATAACTCTGATTAAACTTTACAGCCCAGGTGATGTTTGATGAACATTGCTTATAACATTCCACGACCGTGTTTATGCCGATGTAATGAGATATGGAAATTATTAGATTTTAAACAGTTTCACAAAATATAATCATTTATTAGTTTGTACTGTAACTGGTGTTAAGTAATCTTTTCTGGCAAATTATAGTCAACTCTCTGTATTTCTAACATTAGTGAAGTGTTTAAAGTCTCTGATCTGATTAATCCATACACGTAAAAACACATACACACGTTAACACATACACACGTTAACACATACACACGTTAACACATACACACGTTAACACATACACACGTTAACACATACACACACATACAAGATTATACGTGCAAAACAAGTATGTTCATAGGTAAACACGTACAATTTACAACTTTATTTTAGTTGTTTAATATATTGAAAATAAGGTACTAAGAATTGTTGCTTCATTAATAACATTTACTGTCGAGTTTTACATAAGAGCTGCTGATATTAATAGTTTATAGCTTATTGGAAAAATTATGTCATACGGCCAATACTTGATATAGCGCATTTCATCCTCACTCACACTACACTATGTATCACCTTTAATCTTATATATACATAAATTGTGTCATAGATAAACAATAACAGGTAAATTATTGGTATAAAAGGTTCAGGAAACACACAACTATTGCGAGGCCTGGTGACAGCAGCACCAGCAGTAGTGGCACGAGCAGCAATCATTAGCACCAGCAGCGCCATAAGCACTAGCAGCACCAACAGCCCCAGCAGCACCAACAGCACCAGCAGCACCAGCAGCGACCATTAGCACTAGCAGCACCAACAGCACTAGCAGCACCAACAGCACCAGTAGCACCAGCAGCACCAACAGCAACCATTAGCATTAGCAGCACCAGCAGCATCCATTAGCACCAGCAGCACCAGCAGCACCAGCAACAGCCGTAAGCACTAGCAGCACCAGCAGCACCAACAGCACCAGCAGCACCAGCGAAATCCATTAGCACCAGCACCAGTAGCACTAGCAGCACCGTCAGCACCAGCAGCACCAACAGCACCGTCAGCACCAGTAGCACTAGCGGCAACCAACAACACCTCAGCACCAGCAACACCAACAGGACCAGCAGCACCGTCAGCACTAGCAGCACCGTCTTGGCACCAGCAGCAGCAGCACCGTCAGCACCGGTAGCACTAGCGGCAACCAGCAACACCGTCAGCACCAGCAACACCAGCAGGACCAGCAGCACCGTCGGCACTAGCAGCACCGTCAGCACTTGCAGCACTAGCAGCACCAGCCGCACCAACAGGACCAGCGGCACCGTCAGCGGTAGCCGCACCAGCAGCACCGTCAGCACTAGCAGCACTGTCAGCACTAGCAGCACCAGCAGCACCAGCAGCACCAACAGGACCAGCAGCACCGTCAGCAGTAGCCGCACCAGCAGCACTAGCAACACCAGCAGCACCGTCAGCACTAGCAGCACCAGAACCATTAGTAAAAAATTCAAAACATCAAAAATTTTAAGAAAAACTTTACATATTTTTTATTCACTCAAAACACCGTTTATGGAAAACAATCATTTGAGTGTGGCTGAGGGGGGGGGGCTGTCATAGTGCGTGCGTGCGTGCGTGCGTGTGTGTCCTTGTCACCACGATAACCTCTCACTATAAACAATTACATATAGACAAAAAAAGATAATTTGTTCAGTATTTTTTTTACTATAAAGCCACATTTAAATCCTCAAACAAGTGAACGAATAAACCAAATATAAAACTTTTTATGTATATTTTTGACAATTATTTTCTTTGTTGATAAATAGAAAATATAAAAGTATAATATGAAGGGAATAATGTAGAGAACAACATCAGCTCGAATTTCTCGGTAAAATCCCAAACTTTCGAAAAATTAGAGAAAAAAAAATGAACTGGGATAATTACTACTGTATAATTACTAACAATGTTGATTTACACTCTGGAGGAGATAAACGTGTCCCAAGACCATCGGTAGCGAACAGGTGTATATAAAATCATCATCCAAATCTAATTAATGGCTTCCAAATATCAACTATCTTTATTATTACTTAACCTCCCGGAAGATTAATACCTTAGGAATGTTGAAGGTAAGGTAAGGTAAGGTAAGGTAAGGTTAGGTAAGGTAAGGTAAGGTAAGGTAAGGTAAGGTAAGGTAAGGTAAGGTTAGGTAAGGTAAGGCAAGGTTATAATCGATAAGCGTTAGGTTAGGTTAGGTTAGTATCAGGGTGGCTTATTATCAGGTGAAACTCTCAGCTGGGTTAATCTATCTTATTCTAACAGGAGGTGTTTGGGGGAAATAGTGGCTGCAGTACCTATAATTTAGCTCTTTCGGATTATAGGTGTAGCAATACCTGGAAATGAATCACCAGGTGCAATCACTGACCAGCATCTAATTAATTCTCATCTCACTACAGGCGAGTTAATACTATCTCTGACCTCAATAGTGTTCTCGATGCCTGGTAAATGAGTCTAGCAGTATCCCAAAACAACAATAAACTGACCAATAATATTGACCTCACTACTGGACACAACATTCCGCCTCCTGTCTTAAGTGTTGCTAGTTTGTGCCCAGGATACCCCCAGTCGAACCAACTGTAAATGGGTACTTAAAACTTGAGATAATGCAGGTAGTTAAGTACAGTGCCATTCAAACTTCAGTCTTATGTACTGAAAGGCTTAGTCTTCAGAAAGGTGTATCCGCGCATCAGATCTATGGGACCAATCTCCACTTACCTCTTATGAGTAGTAATAACCAGGTCTGATCACTCAGTTAGGACTTCAACTTTCGGAAAACTTTGTGTAAGAATATGTCTCAACAGTCTATTGCACACAGTTGTTCTAATTAACACTCATCTAACTTCTTTTTGCCTCTTAGATAATGACAACAAATTTCGCACATTAGAGTGAAACATCTGATAAGAGTTAGTAACTAACATATGCCATAGATGATAATCACTTAACTAACACCTGAGTCAACATGGGGACTGATCTCTTAATACTGACCTGAACTTTATATATAAAAAAATAGATAACAATACCTTGTAAGAGCCAATAACTAAACAAGCGCTATCAATAATCATCTACTAATTACTAGGTTTCATCAACAAGAAGATAACCCTCAGGCCTGTACATACAACAAACTTGTGGGTCATAACTCTTCCCTCAACTGATATTATTAAGCCTCGTCTAAGGTAGGTCGTACACCGAGGGGAAAATTATAAATACACATTTTGTCAAGGCGAATCTCCGACAAATTATAGACTGATAAAAGGAAATGAGGGCG
Source organism: Homarus americanus (assembly GCF_018991925.1). NCBI lineage: Eukaryota > Metazoa > Arthropoda > Malacostraca > Decapoda > Nephropidae > Homarus > Homarus americanus. The sequence continues at coordinate 2,037,953 of NW_024725031.1, read as the reverse complement.
GATCAAAGGTCGTGACGATAAATCCCCACGAGATTACAGGCAGAGGGCTGTGGAAAAAGTTAATCTGTGAAGGGATTGAGTGCTAAGTCGCTAAAAGCATGATGTACCAAACCCGAGCCAGGGATGAGAGAGAGAGAGAGATATGCATCTCCTCCGGGTGATTGTGGGATGCTGGGGGTAGTGGCGGTGACGGCTGGCTGCCTCCAACACTCTCCGTACACTTCTTTGTGCTCTAATGTGTTTAAAACTCTACTCAAACTTCTTTTAGCTTTTTAAAATTATCTTAATTATATTTTTAGTCCCACAATGTTATTATTTTTTCTCTATTTCCTTTTTACCATTTTTTATATTATTTCCCGAACTGGAATGAATCATTATTCAAATCCTTTTTTTTTCCGAGACTCATCCTTCGTATATAATAATTTTTCATATAAGTTTAATAATGTATACAGTATAAATTTAAACATATTCTCACTTTCAGGTTAGAAATATTCAATGATCCTTTTCACTCTAGATATTGCATTTAATATTGGAAAGGTGGGGTTAGTTACCTGGATAGTGAGTGACAAGAGCTGTGAGGTGTTGCAACAGGTAACTGTCAGAAGGACTTGGTGCCTCGGGTAGTGGGTGTGCACAAGACAAAGGATACAGTGCTTCTGAAATATTACATTTATCTGTTGAGTGCACGCAAAAAAATACCACAGAGACACACACACACACACACACACACACACACACACATATAAGACAGCATGGTAGTAATTAAAACAAAATATGAAATAGATACTTACTTTAATCTCCGTCAGAGGATAAACAACAGAAGACGATGATGATACATATTACCCTCTTGAATTAAGACGTGTAGACGTGATGCCTGAGATGGATCTTTTTTGTGTGTTTTTCTTAGTTTAGTCCGACTTATGTCTTACTTATTTTAAAGTTGATTTTTTGTAAACTATTTCTAGTGACTGATGCCAAATTATTATAGAAATTGAAGAGCTTAAAACAATGACACGCAGCACTAAAAAGGGATAGTTATCAGAGAGCTTTAGGATTTACAGCCACGCGGAAGGAGTTGGTCGAGGAGGTTTCAGGCGCCTTAAAGTGACCTGAAGTCTGAAACTGTTATCTAAAACCTGAACTTATGGGACCTGAAGGTGAGCCACTCCCGAGGTTCCTGGTGTAACACACATCATACACTCTCTCCATCTGACTGTGCTATATATATATATATATATATATATATATATATATAACATTACGCTCAGTAGGGATAATTGCCGTATAGGGATAACTTCTATATATGTGTAATATTTTAGTTTTGTTAAGATAGAAAACGACGTGTTAATGATAGAGTAATATAATTATGAATATCTGAAATAATTAAAATTAAGTAATATTAATAAAAACTAAAAGTATCTCTACTCGGCAGACACGTCAGTTGAGTTTTAAGACTTATCCCGACACACTGTATGTGTAGGTAAAAGCATAGTGGTTAATGTTCAGTACCTCTATGCAGCTAACTATGATTTCCTCCATAAGCTTAGAAAGTATTTACTCAATTGGTACTTGTGATGCTTAAACCAGGAACACTGCAGTGTGCTTCATAAAGATGCTTCATTCACTGCTTCATTAGTGAGAGACACATTAAGTGTTAATCGATAGTAACTCAGCATCAGTCTTCAGAACATAGTGATCATATGGGACCGTATGAGCCGTCAACAATGGTCTCAAGAATCTGTAAAGCCCCATTTGTTCATGCAGCTGTAATCTTCACTGTTGGGGGGCTGGTCAAATGGACGGCTCAGGCAATAGAGAATCGACGTAGTTAGCTCGTACTCTTGTCCACCAGTGTCTCGCCCTAAAGACATGGACCCTTAATTCCGCGTGTCTGAAGGTGCTACTGTCAGTCTTCAGCCTTGTGGTTCATTATAAAGTGATTCCCTCTTTCATGTCTTAGACGACGTTTCGTTGATCCGCCTCAAAAGTTATTATATCCTGTGAAGTAACTTGTTGTTTGTGAGCTGGAGAACCCACGGTAGGGTCTTTATGGCCACTAAAGTTACATCTTATTCTTTGCCGTACCTGTTGGTGGTCAGACACGGGCGGTGGAATTACTCCAGTTTATGATCCTCGCTGATGTTCGTGTGTCTATTAATTTAATGTAACTACTGCAGCCAACCTCATCACAACCCTCTTTATCCTCGCTAACCAGGACATGTATCCGGGTAATTGTCGACTTGGTAATTAATTATATTCATGAACTTTTTTTATTTCCAAAATGAGACATTCGTCAACATACTTTACATACCCATTTTTTTGCTTGTCTTAAGAGGTTGCAGGTTTCCTCCGGTGGTCTGGTTGCAACTTCATTGGCGGGGTGCTGTGCGATCTCTGTTTTTGTGCGTGCCATTTTGCCCTCGCCTTCCAAGGGCATGACCAAGCGGAACTGCAGACGCGGACACTGCCACACCCACTGTACCTTGGGTAGGAGTGGAGGTTCACCACCCGAAATGCTGCCCCAGTTTCTCTCACTGTGAGTGACTGCCGCCTTAACTTGCGACGCCCCGATAAGTTCCTTGTGTCTGGGTCTCCACAGCTCGACCAATAAACTACGTCACCCTTGAAAGTAGGCCACCGCAAGTTGCACAACAACACTTGGCACTGACTCTGTCTCAATTATTTGTTACCTGGAACTCCTGTAGTACTAAACAGTGATCCACCTGGCATATGACAGCCGGTATAGCATGTTAATGTGTCATGGTGTGTCCTTGACTAATAAATCACCTTATGGGATATTCAATTCGGTTTGGTTCTAGGAATAGTTTAAAGCAACCTTTGTACAGCAGTCTGTAGATATTTTTGTTGTAACTTCTTGCTTATCTGTCAGTGTCAGGCCGGGCAACACAAGCGGACCTTCGCCCCGACTAAAAGTGCTTTAGATAAAATGGAACAGCCGATCCGTGTCAGATGGCATCCTGTTGCAAGGAAAATTTTTGACTGCTTTTGTAACTTGGAGAGACACTCACTTTCTCATGTCGAGTATTAACATTTAAGGATTTTTGTTTTACTCAACGTGATAAAGTCTCTCTCTTTCTCTCTTTCTTTCTTTCTTTCTTTCTTTCTTTCTTTCTTTCTTTTTTCCCATAATATTCAGACACAGAATTTGATAACCACTCGATACATGGAAGATAACAGATGGCAGTAACCGAGCAAGTTATCATTCTTCATATACCTAGAGCTCAACCCCCCCACTCTTATCACCTGCAGGCAACACTCCAACACTGAGCGACGTAGATCATTTCTCTCCTCAGAAACTCTACAACGCTATCTAAGAACTGACCAATCTTACCTGAATAAAAGAGACAGACGGATCTATTTGTCTACCTGTCTATCTGTCTTTTACCTCAACTCTTCGTCGATTTTTTTTTTGTAGAAATTATTTAAAGATAGACAAACAGTAAAGGTATTCACACGTACTTACAGGTATTCTCAGGTTTCCTTCACACTGCTTCAAGTTTTGTCGTTGTGTATATTAAGTCACCAGAACAGAAAATTTTATTAAGATATTTATACCTTTTATTGATATTGAAGCAGTTTGGTGAATCATTACATCTGGCTGTGCCGTCACATTATTCTGGGATATAGAGACAATTTTCTTGTTTTCTTTGTAAATTAAATGGATTACGCTTGAACACTTCCTCAAGGATGATGGCTACCGAGATCCTATCCGTCCATCCAGGGAGCCCATCACTTGGAGAGGATAGGGAGGGGGTGATGGTGGGGAAGGGGTGGGGGAGGGGCACTGTGTTTACATATATAGAACCAACTCTTGTTCTGTAGTCTGTAAACAAAATAGTTTTTGCATATGTACACAGTTATGGCGTTACTTAATGTAAATCATGAAGATGAATAAATTACTAAGCAAATGTGTGTGTGTGTGTGTGTGTGTGTGTGTGTGTGTGTGTGTGTGTGTGTGTGTTTGTTGATAGATTCGCAGATACGTATAGTCCCCTCCTTGACTCTACAGACTAGAAAGCATTATCCCTCATAACACGCAAACCATCACCGTGTGCATCCAGTACCGCCAGCACCGTCGTATATAACCCGTGTAAACTCCGGTTCCCCTGACAGTCACCGCCCCTCACCACCACATTTTACAGCATCATAACTCTTGCACGCGTACTCGATAGCGTCTTATCAGCGATGAATCACCACCATGGACGGTATCAGCAAGATGAAACGCCCACTCATGACGCTCTCCAGCTATTCGCTAGACCATGTTTGCCGACAGCCCCCTCCCTCCTACTATTACTATCAGAGATGATCAGAGATAAAGAGCGTCTTAAGATGTCTTATTCTATGGGGGAGGAGGGGGGTGCGGAGGGGGGGGAGGAAAGGGGAGGGTGTTTGATACCTTCGTGTGTTTAGCTAAAGGATTGTTGTGTTCAGTTGCTGTATCGGTCTTTTCCTCCCTCTGTTTAACTCCTGTATAGTAATTAGGTTTGTGTACGTGAAATATGGAGTTTTGTTTATTTTTGTATGTATGGTAGAATGTACTTATGGCAACTTTATGTATATGGCAACTTTGTGTTTATGGCAAGTTGTATTTATGACAATTTTATGAGTGACAACTTTGTGTTTATGGCAACTTTATGTACATGACAACTTCGTGTTTATGGCAAGTTGTATTTATGGCAATTTTATGTGTGGCAACTTTGTGTTTATGGCAACTTTATGTATATGGCAACTATTATGGCGAGTTGTATTTATGGCAATTTTATGATAAGGAGGTTTCAGTGTACGTCAAGTGTCCCTCTTCCCTGCACTAGAAAAACTGCCCTATTTAACTCCCAGACATTGATAGTGTTACACATAGGTGGGGGGGGGGGCCCGTTCATACCCAGGTGAAAGTCATAGGTGTAAGGACATTTAACGCTGATGCTCAACAGGTGAAATTAATTAAATCCATAACTGATACTTACCTTCTACCTGGACCGTAAATATAACCCATGCTGAGGAGGGACAGATTAAAGTGTTTATAGTTTAGAGTCAAGTTGATTTATTTTAATTTTACGTTTTTTTTTTGTTTTTGTTTTTTACAGTATAATATTTTCTGTATGTGTCTGTGTCTGTCTGTCTGTCTGTCTGTCTATGTCCCTAGCCTCAGTAGAGAGACACTCCTCCTCTACATCCTCCTAACTACCCCCCCTCCCCACCTTCACAGTAAATAAAAGTTGTCTGCTACCAGTAACATCTCCACAACTTCCAATCCTTTGAGGTCCATTTAACTCTATCTGGCAGGACGTAGGGTTCAATTAATTCAAGTGGCTGATAACCTTTACACTGTCACTCTTATGTACATGGTCTGTCGCTTTGCCTGATTAAAGTAAGGCAGAGACCTAGTGTATTATATATGTGTGTGTGTGTATATAGCTATTTACCTCAGCCTGGGGAGTAGTATTGATTATTGTATGTTTCGTCTCCTTGTAATCTCTTGGGTGGATGGATCACCCTAATAGCCGGGAGTTGGCTTAAGTAACGTACTCAAATAATACTTATCAATAACTGCCTCTAAACTGTCTGCTGGCATTAAATAGGACGAAGAGGATAAGACGTATATGTACAGTAGGTGGTGGTGGGCTCTCTCTCTCTCTCTCTCTCTCTCTCTCTCTCTCTCTCTCTCTCTCTCTCTCTCTCTCTCTCTCTCGTTCCATACCTGGTTAAATTAACAAATTGGATTTTCCACATGTTAGTCTGGTCACTGAGTGTTGAAAATGCCAAGGGGATATTTAACTACATGTGTCCACTGATTCCAACACGTTACTCAACAACAGAGTAAATTAATGTTTATTTTTATTCTTTCCTCTTATCTTCCCCGAGCAACATACAGGTGATAAGATCGTACCCCTTGTAACTGTTAAAGCTATATTATTTCTCACGTTTTAGTATGTTTCTTTTCATTAATGTATTTACGAGAGTATTTAGCTGACGAGGAAGTATTTAGATGAGAAATATTGAAGGTGTCTAGGTCTAGTGATCTTGCCTTGGTAGGTTGGCTGTTATCTACTAACGATAACAGACAAGACGAACCAACCAAACTTAACCTAACCTAACCAAAGTCATGTAGTGTGTTCTCAATAAAATGGTGTTAGAAGTTACTAAAATTACTAAAGGAGATTAAAGAGTAATTTACACTACCTATGCATTCGTGTCTCAACCCTTGCTATCTTATTCGTGTGTGTTGTGTCAGCCGTAAATCGTTAAATACTATGGCGAACACCTGTTAGGAGATTGTGAGGTTAACTCGGAACTCGTCCTTATCAACTGCGTCACTCACTCACTCACTCACTCACTCACTCACTGAGATCAGCTAGATATGATGCAGCTTATGTGAGGAAATTTTAACTCTTCATTAAATTTCAATCTAATTGGTAAATTGTAAACAAACACACACACACACACACACACACACACACACACACACACACACACACACACACACACACACACACACACACTCAGTCTCGCCGTCACCTCTTCCCAACTCTAATAATACCAAGGTAATTAATCAACTCTTACCTGTATCAATTACTGAATCAGAAGACGACATCTGTCTCCCACTCCTCTTAATCATCACATCACTTTACCTGTCTCTCTTCTTACTCACCTGTTGAATACTGTTTGGTGTATCGAGTGTAAATATATATATTGCATTCATTCTCCTTAAATACTACAAACTATGTATGAAAGTGTATTAAAGAGTATATGGGTGTATTGCAGAGTGTATATGTATATTAATGAGTATGCATAGGTATATTTGTCATACATACGAGTATATGTATTGTTGAACCTTAAGGCAGGCAAGCAGGCAGGGAGTTAAAAGAAATTAAAGAAAATATAACAGTTTTTCTCAAGCAAAATGGTTATATTCAACAGGATATTGCTGAAATAACACCTTCATTATAACATGTAATTAGTGGGTTGAGAGTGGTATAGGATATTCCATATTTTCAACAATGTGAACTTAATTGTAAGGTCGTAAAAAAATATAATTGGACGCATTTTTAATCAGAGTTATAATAAAATGTTGAGGTAGAAATAAATTAATAATTTTTATGAGATTAAAATAATAATAACATTTTTAATAATAGATTTATTTAGCAAAAATAAAAGTAATAATAATAATACAAATGATAAAGATAATAATTGAAGTTTATTATTATTATTATTACTATTATTACAGGACAGAATAATACATATCATGATAATATCTTCATTAGCCCATCAAAATATCTTATCAAAGCATATTTCATCACTACCATCACACTGATTCATTCCTCATAACACACTTAAGGTTGAAGATAACTACAAGTCCACAAAGCGTGAGGAAATCTTAAGACACTTACTGACTACCTGTTGATTATATTTTTTCTTATTTTTTGGCCTTAAAATTCACATTGGACATTTAAGACCAGCCTTCGTTCTTATGATTCCCATAAGACCTCTACCAGCGACTTCCAGGTGTCTCGACTTCCAGGTTCTTAAGATCTTATGCCTTTATGATTGGAGGACTCTCTTAGACTGGAGACCCTGTGTGTGTGGTTGGAGATTCTTGTGTGAGGCTGCTACCGTTGCTGTGGTTGGAAGCTTTCTTAGTTGGCCCCCGAGAATGGTCACACCTATAGGGCATTAAATCTCCTCTGAACTTCATCTTGCTACGTATGATAATGAATTCTCGTGACCTCTATCTACGACCTCTACGACCTCAATTTGCAATATTTACATCTCAATCTCTATCTACGACCTTGACTTACGACTTCCATTAAAGGTATCTACTTATGACCTCTACATAAGACCTACATTAATGACCTACTCCCGAAGGTGCCACCAGTTGACGGCTGATCTTAATAATCAATCAAGTTTTTGCTTGATAAATAAAACTTGACCTCCAGCACTTACGACCTAACCCAACTTAGCCTAACCCAACTTAACCAAACCCCACCCAACATAGCATAATCTACCCTACCCTACCCTACCCTACCCTACCCTACCCTACCCTACCCTACCCTAACCTAATGATGATCAATTTATTTTTAACACTAGTAAAAAAAATAAAAAAGAAACAGTTAATTAATCTACCTGAGTATGCATTACCTATGAATAAATAATATAAAGTATTAAGCTCATCAAAATGTAATACACAGTCTGAATTGTATGTCTAAGTTGGCGATTTCAACAAGCCATATACGGCACAAGAATTAATCGCAATATAAAGTTTAAGGGAAGTTGTATCAGTTTATGATCTTGTAAATCATCGTAGTGTGTTTACGCTCCTGAAAAACAAAAGAGTTATGACAGCAGAGTATAATATGTGAGACTTATAGCCTTGTGTGTGTATGTAGGATACTGCGTTACTTACTGTTAAGCCTTGACCTTGACACTGAGACTTGACCTTGACACTTGAGACTTGACACTGGAAACTTGACCTTGACACTTGAAACTTAACACCTTGAGACTTGACCTTGACACTTGACCTTGACACGTGACCCTTGAAGAATAAACTGAAACTATTTTCTATCACCAGTGACCTTTGGCCCTAACCTAACCTAACCTAACCTAAAATTACTATACAAGTTTCTTTATCTAGACATAAGATAGCTATATAGACTCCTGTTCATTTATACATTTGAACTACAGTTACAGTTCAGAGGGCAAATTATTGACGTACAGAAGGACTAACGAACAAACACAAGCAGGATAGACAGACGAATCGACGGATATTTCCCAAAAGGTATTAATAAATTTCGTAACACTCAAATGTGATGGAAATATATCTGTTGAAGGCACCATTAATCCTGGAGTTTGTTTTTTACCTACACGCGAAGGTCACAGGTCGTTTACTTCAGCCATATTTCGGTTCAAGACACGTTATGCACTAGTTACACCTGATAAAAAAGTAAATATCCTGAGTTGAAATTGATATTTAAACTAACGTGAAATTTTAGTTCATGAGAGGAGAATTTAAGCAGGTTAGGTTAGGTTAGGTTAGGTTAGGTTAGGTTAGGTTAGGTTAGGTTAGGTTAGGTTAGGTTAGGTTAGGTTAGGTTAGGTTAGGTTAGGTTAGGTTAGGTTAGAGATGAACCAGATGGAAGGCTAAGGATATGCACAGGTGTTGTACAAAGCAGAGATCAATTAGCTCCTGACACTGATTGATTGATCACTTCTTAAAAGATGGATCTGATGGGCAGATAGCCAGAGCCAGTCAGACCTCACGCAAGCTCCTGCCAGCATACACGCCGTCACCTTCATGGAAGTACAGATTTTCAAGAGTATTTTAGGCATTTAGGTTTTAACTATATAAATAATAAGGAAGTTAAGTTAACCTTATCTAGATAAAAGTCGGGCCGTTTTAAGATAGCGTAGAGTGTCTTAGATGAAACATACACACACACACACACACACACACACACACTGATTCCCACTGCCTCCAGCAAACTACCCAAAAAAGAAAACAAAAACACCGATCGATGCTCCATTAACTGCAAAAACTGCACCACACAATCATCAAGATATTTCTAAACTACGATAAATTAAGAATTTTTCGTCCAGGATAATTTAAGTTCATAAGTGTCATGTGTGGAGAGTATGACGACCACATATCGAGGGATAGTGTGTGTGTGTGTGTGTGTGTGTGTGTGTGTGTGTGTGTGTGTGTGTGTGTGTGTGATGATATATTAGAGTTAACGGCGCAGGTTTAGATAAGAGCTGAAATACTTTGATTTTTTGAGAGGAGGAGAGTGGTGGAGGGTGGGAGGGGGGAGGGGGAGGGAAGGGAGGGATGGAAGAGTGGGGTGGGAGAAGGAGGGGTGGGAGAGGGGGGTGGGGGGTGGAGGGGTGGGAGAAGGAGGGGTGGAGAAGGTGGGTGGGAGAAGGAGGGGTGAGAAGGAGGGGTGGGGAGAGGGGGGGAGGAGGGGTGGGAGAAGGGGTGGAAGAGTAGGGGGTGGGGAGAGGGGGTGGAAGAGAGTAGGGGTGGGGGATGGGAGAGGGGGGGAGTGAGAAGTGGGGGGGATGGGGATGTAAAGGTCTGGTGAAATATTTTCCTTGTAATGTATTTGGCTTTTAATTTTTTTTCCTCATGAACTGATAAATCATATTCAGAAAGATTAAAATGTCACTATTAATCAACACAGGGAATAAAAAGAACACGGCCTTATAATATATCATAAACACCGCCTTTATATACATACAGTCATATATACACCATCATGTATATATTCAGACTTTGTTTTTGTTTTGATTTTCGTCTCAAAACATAAACATTGTTCTCCAAAACTCCTTAAACGATGACATTACCACTCTGTCCTCCTGGGTAATATACTGCCTTCAGGTTCTTCCTCTTCCTGAGCAGACAGCAACGAGCCTCCGCCTTCCTTCCTTGAGCAGGTCACATTTATTCTCGAAGCTCTTTAGCAAATGCCAATGTACCCGGGTTATCTGTCTTCGATCACGAGCAAGACCTCCAGTGTGACTGTCGCCTCTCAAGTGGGGTGGGTGGGGTGGGTGGGGTGGGGTGGGGTGTGGGGTGGGGTGGGTTCGGGTGAGGGGGCGCTAATGCAACCTCATACCCCCGCCACGTGCACAAAGTATATGTACTCTCCTTGTAAAGCAAGTCACAATGCACCTGTCCTCACATGCTCTTAATCATTTAAGGTGCAGGACATTTGATCAGGTGGACTGTGAGGTGATACTGCGTCTCTAACCCTGCTTGTCTCTCCTCCTTCTCCTTCTTCTCTTTCTCCTCCTCCTCCTCCTCCTCTTTCTCCTGGCTCACATACATCGTGAATGAGTTTTATGTTACGTGTTATCGCAATAGGTTATCCTCTTTCTTTCCTTCCTCCTCCCTCTTCTTCCTCTTCCTCTCCGTCATTATCATTATCACCAACATCCTTATCTTTATTTAGTGTCTTCAGTCTCTTTCTCCTCCTCCTCCTCCGCCTCTTCTTCTTCCTCCTCCTCTTCTTCTTCCTTTCCTTATTTTCCCCTCTATCCCATACTCCTCGTCCTTCTTGTTCTACTTCATCTTTCTCCTTTTTTTTCCTCTTTCCCATTCCTTTTCTTTCTCCTTGTTGTCCTACTCCTCGCTTACCTTCTCCTACTTCATGTATTCCTCCTCCTCCTTCTCCTCTTCCTCCTTCACCTCCTCCTTCTTGTTGTCCTCCTTCCCCACGACCTCACTCTGCCCCACACCTACAGTATAGGACTCAACTTCCCGACGGTGTTGTTGGAAGTATCTAAACCACATAACAGACGAGGTGGTGTTCTAATCTAAGCAGACGGATGACCACCAGAGCCGGGCATTACACCTCATAAACCATAGTTCTGGGGCCCTTGGTATTGTGTAACGAATGACTGCTTGGTCAACACTGTAAGATCTCTATCAGCTCTACTTTATTGTGACAAAGTCGTTGGGCTGTGACTGCTGCAAGAGAGAAAGAGAGAGAGAGGTGATATATTTTTTTTCCTATATTATATCTCAGATGCTGCTAATGGTGGTAATTATCCCTGTTAAGCGATGGTAAATCTTAGAATTAATGAATCGAAGAGAACTTTTTTTTTTTTTACTTTTTGAAAGGGAAAGTGTTTAGCCAGTAAGTGTCACCGAGCGAAAGGGTTTAATCAATAGCATTGTGGTTTCATGTTTTATATCAAGGGAAATGTCATCCTGATTACCAAAGTTCATATCAGGTGAAATGTGAGGCGACATTTTCTGTTGACCGGAACTGTTACAAACCGTGAATTAGAGGCACCATTGTTCACCAAACGCAGCTAATATTTTTCACTAAATAAATGAGTAATTGTTGTAAATCAGAAATGCTATTGTTCCGTAAACACAGTTGTTATTGTCGATAAAGAAAGGAACCATTGTGTGTCATACAGAGGTGCCACAGTTGGTGACCTCTAAGGGAAGTGGCACCACCTGCACTGACCCACAGTACAACTCGCTCTGTTTATGACTCACCTTCTGCTGTGTCAAGTAATAACTGCAGGGGGGAACTGTTCAAAGTTTACTAATAAATACACGAATTATATCAAGCTTTTATGATGTTATCTAATCTCAAAATTATGTTACGTATAACTACTCGGTATAGACTCAGGCCAGTGTGAGTGCGTGACCGAAATTCATCCTTAAATTTGGAAAATATTCGTCATGTCACTAAAACTCATAAACAATATTCGTCATGTCACTAAAACTCATAAACAATATTCGTCATGTCACTAAAACTCATAAACAATATTCGTCATGTTACTAAAACTCATAAACTGTATCTATATTTTCCTAATCACACGAAAATCTTGTTTACATCAGTACATAGTATAAGCAGTGTTGTGCGGTGGGTGAGTTGATGTAGTGCTCGCTTCCCATCCTGAGGGTCACTAGTTCGCGACTGTAGGGTGCAATCAGATCACTGTATCCTTGTGTACTGGATAACACTTTTGTTTACCGTGTGTAGAAAAAGTGTCTCTCCACTCTTCCTCCTTTAGCTTGGAATACACTGAATCTTTATCTCTCATCTCTTCGTACTGATTGGGAAAGATCTCTCATCACTTTGTACTGCCTGGGAAACATCCACAGCCTGAAATATTCAACAATAAACCCCTCTGATATATCCTCTATAATTTCACTGTTGTTGAATCAAATGATAATAAATAAACGTAACGAATGATGGAGAGGGAAACAGTAAACAATAATCAAGGAGAAATAATCTCTTCTCTAATTACCTATTTTTTTTTTATTCTCGTTTCTGAAGTTGTGAGTTTCTGATGAGATATTATATGCATAGATAATGTTCCTATATGAGATACAGGAATTATCTCTCTTCATGGGCGTGTTATCAGAGAGTTTGTTACCAGAGCTGTCAACATGTTATCTATGTCTCTCTGTCTGAAATATTCTTACAAACTGTTGTTGATGATTTAAAAGAACTTCATTATTTGGATCTGAATATTACTTTAAGATATATATCGATACTTAGAATAAAGCTTGTTTAATGTATTAACACGAGGTAACAATTTAAGTGCGGTGTTAAAGTAATAAATACCAAGATCGTGATGTGGTGTAGTTAGAGGATTGAAGACTATATAAGGTCTTAAATCCCTTATTGTCAACACTGCATTGTTCTATACTATTAGAGATAGAGATTAAATACCTGACTGAAAGGGAATCAAGACTAAATAGTTTATACTAATGACCAAACGTACAATTTAGAATTTGATCTGATTCGGAATTATAAGAGTTTTAGTAATAGTGAATGGATGAAAGAAATTATATCCTCTGATGAAGTTTCTGGTATATAATACAATACCTTAATGTCATTTTAATTAACCTTTTTGCTTTTGCTTTCCCATATACCTGTTGTACCGAGTCGTGTCTGTTTGTGTCTCTGTGTATTATACGTTCTCTTCCCCTCACTCTCCCTTGCGTACCAGGACAATTATTTTAAGTATAAGTCACTCCCTGATAGAGTGGATTCGATATAAACAATTCATTTAAGCTTCAGTAAAACCTAATTCTGTTTAGGTAATTAAGTATTCACTCTATGTCAACATGCTGACTAGCTTAGGTGATTATCTGGATTTAACCTGATAAGCACAGTGATATTTTTCCTCATTAAATGTTAAAGGTGTTCTGCTGGAGATGGTCGCTGTCAAGATCGTGGTGGTCGCCGTCTTTAAGTATTTCCTATAGAGATAATTCGGTCAGAAGTTCTTAACAATGGTCGATGGAAAGACGTTCGGTTTCAGGGAGTTACACTGTGTTTATATTTACATGTACGAGTGTATGTATAAAATGCATTCACATATTAATTCTACCTTCTTAAAAATTTGATAAGACTTAACATATCAAAAGCTTAAAGTGTTTACATTATACTCACTAAGACAGACACGATGATTAAAACTCACCTCGTAAAACAATATATATATACACAGGGCCAAGTACCTTCAGGCTGAGACTCACGGTGAGACCTTTACCTGAGGACCTGATAAGTATTATCTCCTTATGAACCTCCAGTGCTAAGTTCAACTGGTTTCTCAAGGTTATACTTGCAAGTGGCCCCCAGTCATCCCACATCCTTGACCTTTTGACCTTACCCAGATATTTTCCACAAGGTCAAGGCTAAGCAAAACAAGTATTAGAAAGTTATGAGATAAGAGGATAGTCATTTACCAGAATATCCCTCACGGTACCAGGCAGTCTTATGTGTGTATTACTCAAAGGGGTATTCTTAAATTTGTGTTGCTTGGGTATTACCGCCAGAACTTACGATCCTCCGTGAATATTAAACTGAGATACTCGATTTATGTACTGGTTTATAATTATTTCCACATATGAGGAAATTTTATCGTAGGTCGTTAATGGAGAGATAAAGTTAACGTGAGGAAGAGATAATACCCGTAAGAGAAATTGATTTAAGGTTATAGATTCAAGATTAGTGTTGTATTGTTTCGACTGTGTGTGTGTGTGTGTGTGTCAGAAAGAGAGAGAGAGAGAGTGATAACAATATATCCTTCCTGTACATCGCGTTTAAAAGTTTCGAACTGGGGCTACTGAACCTCCAAATCACTTCGACTAAAACCCCACCGCACCGCCACTAGTTCACCGTCTGCCACTGCGAACTTGGAAGTATTCAGTCGACAAAACCAATAAACAAACCTGATTCGTAACTGAACAAGAATTTTCATATTTAAACTAGCGGGTTTAGTTTGGTTACGTTAGGTTTAGGAGTAAGTTAGATTAAATATTGGTTAGGCTTTATGTAAGTTAGGTTATGGTAGGTTAGATTAAGGTGTTAGGTTGGGTTAAGTTAAGAGTATGTTAGATTAGGTTAGGATCAGGTTGGGTTAGGTTAAGGTAACGATAAGTTAAGCACAGGTTAGTTAAGGTTTGTTAGGTTTGGTTAGGTTAGGTTAGGTTATATAACGAGTTGGTTAGTTTGGGATAAGTTAAATTACTTAGTGATACGTTAGTTAAAATTAGGTTAAATTAGGGCTAGATTATGTCAAGTTGGGTGGAATTAAGTTAAATGATAAGATGGTTAAATTGATTCACGCTTTAGCTAAATTTAGTATAGTTGCGTTAAATTAGGTTAGGTTTGGTTTGGTTAGGTTAGATTCTGAATCCGAATCCCAGGACGAAATTTATAAGTCCATTATTTAACAGCATGTCTCATATCTGCCTTACAAATTAGTGAACCGGAATAAGAAACTTAACACAGATTATCAACAATTCACCTCTAATTACGTGTCTCACAGAGTAATCACCTGTTTACCATCATTACCAACGTCGATTAACTATGTATAAATCAATCATGAGTAACTTATTCACTTACCCACTGACGGAAATGCTGACCCAACCCAAATCGCCGTAGCTGGTGGTTAAAGTCTTTATCAATTGTGTACGAAATAATAATCCAGGTCATATCGTTAGGATTTATATTCATACCTTTAAAGGAATTAATTAAGACTGAGAATTAATTACAGGTAGTGGGGTCAGGTTTTCGGATTCTTCCTTTGTCTAAATTATCAAGGGTTTATGACTTGTAATCCAGACGCAGAGGAGGAAAAAAAAGGTACAGCAGAGGAAGGAGGAACAGCGTAATGGGTCTTGTAATAGTATCTCAAGGGTTCATGATGGCCTTCAGCTCCGAGTCTCTCACGCGAGTCAATTAAAGATTGGATTAAAGGCAGCGTTTACCATCCTCTAATATGCTCTCTCTCTCTCTCTCTCTCTCTCATTTCTTTTATTACAAGAAGTACTCACCAAACGCCTCATAATTACCTCTTAACCTATACTGTACCTCACTGGGAAGGTGAGTGAGTAAGTGAGTGAGTGAGTGAGTGAGTGAGTGAGTGAGTGGCGTCCGTTGGATATTTAAGCCTTATGTTCTGAGGTCACCAGTATAGTTATCACCAGACTAGGTAATTATACGGCTCAGGTGTTCATATTCTCAAAGGATCATATGATAAATTTTTCTTATAAATGCAAGAGTAATAATGTACTTAACTGTTTCACTCAAGTTACAGTACAGAACATCGTCCAATAGCAGCGTTAACATTACACTGAAGACTCTACCTTAACTATATACCATTTATTAACACCATTTAGAAGAGAATTTTAATATACAAATATGTTATGTTATGTTATTTTATGTTAAGTTATGTTATGTTATGTTATGTTATGTTATGTTATGTTATGATATGCTAATTTTATAGTGTTGAGTGAACGTTTTTAGTTAAGGTATAGTCTTAGTAAAATTGTGATGCCTCTTATGAACGTAATTTATCTGCCTAATGTTAACTAATTAAGTGAGGGTATGTGACTAAACAGTAGACATGAACTTAGAGTAGATTCCACGGTCTTGGCTCCACAGCTTAAGTAACCCAATTCGATGCACCCTAACGTGTTTAGTTACAGTAAAAAATAACTTACGAATCTTTGATAGTCAAGATGAAGTAAGTTAAAGAAAAGCATTATAATTAATTTACAATATTTGTAACTGAATACTTGAGGATCATAAGGTGACGAGGATTGGAATTTTAACGTAATTTCTCAGATTTTTTTTTTTTTGGTTTTGACATAATATACAATGAAAATCAGCTTTATTAGATATACACCAATGGTATAAACAGTATATGACTCACGCATAAATATATATACCAGAGATTTACAAAGTGTTCGGGAAGTTTTGTTCACAACTGTATGTGTATTGACTCTTGAACATTATGTAATACACTAACTTTATACCGAGTAATACAACAAATGAGGTAACAGGAACTTCGCTATTAGTTTAAACAGACGTGGGTATCTCTCAGGAGTAATTTGGCACCAGTACTTAGAATAAATTTTACATATTAAATTAGAAGATTATGTGCGGAGTAATAATATTAGGCTATTATGTTTTTATGTGTTTTTGTGTATGTATGTATGTATGTGTGTGTATGTGTGTACGTATGTATGTCTGTATGTATGTCTGTATGTATGTATGTATATATGTATGTGTACGTATGAGTTTATGTTGGCTAGCTCATACGGTAATAAAAATCTGAACTGTTCCTTGAAACTCATTTGAGGTTGAAACTAAGCGGTAAATTTCCCTGTTCTTAAGTACCGTAACTCACCCCTGGCACCCCGCGGCCTTGTGGCTAATAGTTTAGTCCTCAGGTGATGTGGAAACAACACCATTTTAGTCCGAGTTAATACAAGTGACGTCATTTCGCTTTGCCGATGACTCTTTAACACGCAAATCGGCTGGAGGACTGCCATCACCGTCTGTTGGAGCAAAGTAAAAACAAAATAATATTGTATTTTGTCATTGCCTCAGTGCCAAGGTTTTTGATAACACTGGACAACAAAACGAAAGTTTTTGTCTGTTACTGCGATAAATAACTATTGTTGTACTTTATTAATTCGAATATGATAATTTCAAAACTGAAGTAGGAATTGCTCTATCACGTCAGAATTTTTAGTAAAAGCTAAATTTACATTTCAGGCAGTAGGTGTTGATAATTTGGTTGCATGATAGATTATATAGATATATATTACATATAAGTCTCGAAATATATTATAAATCATAGTCATCGTGAGAGAAGAAACCATAGCTATGTGTAAAACAAATAGCACATAGGAAGAATACAATCTACACACATGATTCCCAGACCAAAATATTTAGGACACATTCTTTTACGTTTGTGGTCGTCCTAACTTTATCTCTGTAGACACCTGCAGTAGTCCACCACCTTGTTGGGACTGAAACGCCCTTGATATCGTGTCTCTATAGTGTTAATAACTTGGTGGAACCTCTCACCATGTTCATCCGGGAAGAGACCCATGTGTGACTGCAGAAAAACGCATTTTGAGCAACATACGATAACCCATTTCATCAAAGGCCTCTATCTTATTTCTACTAACTTGATATAGTTTTTTGCTTTGTTATTCCCCACGATATTATACAGCTTCCCATGCAGCCAGCTCCAATGGAGTAAACTTTGACTGAAAAAATGAATCGAATAATAACGCCCGAATCTGTGGCCCCACAATATCCCAGCTTTCAGTTTGGCATTCGATAAAACTGACCCAAGTTTTGCTTTCAGATACAATAATCCTTCACCTTCAACATTCATCTTATTTACAATATTTTTCACTAAACTTTCTGTTCCTCTTCCTCCTACCTTTACTCTTTCTCTCCCTCTTACTCTTTCTCTTCCTCTACCTCTTCCTCCTAACCCTTACTCCTACTCTTACTTTGCCCCTCCCTCTTACTATTCCTCTTCTCCTTTCTCTCGTAATCTTCCCCCTTCCTTTAATTACCCTATTCTCTCACTTTTCCTACTTTTTCTGGTCTATTTCTTCTTCTTTGCTTTCATCTTTATTCTCTATTGACCATTCTTTCATTCCCTTTCCATTTTCTTGTCTTTCACAGTAACTTTATCTTGTTTCTTCATTTTCTTCTTCTTTCTTAAATTTCTCTTCCTTTTTCCTCCCCTCCTCCTCCCCCTAACATTTCCAAGTACATCAGACGGACCACACAAGCTGATAAATAAATCCCCCAAAATAAGAGAGACATACAGAGCGAGGGAGAATAAAAGAGAGAGAGAGAGAAAAAAAATAAGAGAGAGAGAGAGAGAGAGAGAGAGAGAGAGAGAGAGAGAGAGAGAGAGAGAGAGAGAGAGCTCACCAAGGCACAATTTCTCCTCAATGCACAAAGGTCCATCTAGGATAGGTTAATATTTACAATCTATCCACAACTAATAATTATAAAGGACTCGGGAGACGAAAGAACCTTGTCGACCTAAAGTAACGAGACAGATTTTAATTCACTGTAAATTAATTTAATATAATTCTATACATTTAGCCGGTATGAATCTTTCCAAAGTTATCAGACTCACACATTCGTAGTCTTGCGTCCGTATAAAAGTAATCGTTAATTTACGGTGTTTTTGTTCAGGTAAATATTGTAATATGTTCACTCCCTAGACTTCTTATATCGTGAGTTTAACAGCTTAGTACAGCAGAGGGGTGATGGGAAGGTGATGGGAAGATGATGGGGAGGTGGTGGAAGTGATGGGGAGGTGGTAGGGAGGTGGTGGAGGTGATGGGAAGGTGATGGTGAGGTGTGGGGGTGATGATGGAGGTGATGGGGAGGTTGTGGAGGTGATGGGGAGGTTGTGGAGGTGATGGGGAGGGGGTGCAGGTCATGAGGAAGGTGGTGGAAATAAAGATGGAGAAGGAAACAGACTAAGAATCGAGATATCTTCTTGTGGGGAAAAAAAGAACTCCCTCGCTAACAAAAACCATAGTCGATCAGTCAGTCAGGAAAGGTAACTGATAGAGTGATTCACGTAGTCAATATTGTGGCTTCGTGATTCACTGTATTGCTTTTATTTGTAATTCATCTTTTAAACTGGATTTTTTATGTGTTTTTTTTAATCCGGATTTTAGTTACTCAAATGATAGTGACGTCATTTAACATCTTAAGGATTCTGAAGGGTTTTTGTGTGTGGGGGTGAGGGGGTAGCGAAGATTTATCTGTAGGGGCAGACTCAACACAGCCTCAGATCACTAGTACATTACGACGTGTCACTACTCATCCTTGTGACTTACTGTAAACAATTTTGGAACACAAACTGACGAAAATAGTATCCCTGAAGGGTAATTAATTTCTTATTGTGAACTAATTTATTCTATCTACAGTAACTATCTAATATTTTAAAACTCTAAGACGCTTAAGGCTATCATAAAGTTGTTGATTAATGGTTTTGAGGAATATAAATTAAGCTTTGCCTCGTAACAAGATCGAGTTAGTGGTGACCTATCCGAGTGTTGCTCTCTAAGCGATCTGTTTCCTCAGTGGCACGCAGTTACTCCCGCATATTTGGTTACGATAAGACATCCAGCTGATATTTTTTTTTCTTTAGTTTTCGAGTTTGTTCTGTCTCCTTACTAGACTTTTTCTCTTAGTCAATCCACAAGACACGAACTGTCAGTCAGGCTAATATGTTACTCCATACTTTACGTCACATTCTTAAACCACAAAGTTTATCACAACACAAGTTCATCGTAATTGCATCAAAATAACTAACATGTTTCACTCCTTCATGTATAAACATTAGGTGTCGTCGGGGGCATGAGGAGGAGCTCGTTTCTGTGGTATGAGAGTGAAGGTTTAGTGTCGGGTTTACGGCTGTCAATGAGTCGGTGTCGGTCATGCCTCGGCAGCCTTTAGACCTCTTACAAAGCAAAACCGAAATTAATTTGTGGGTTGGACATCGGTACGACTCTCTTGTTCGGGTGTGAGGGTCTTAATAACTATTATTCACGGGGAAGAACGTGTCGGTTTACACCACAAGAATCTATTACAGGTAAACTCAACACAGGTATAACAGCTACTCTTTAGGTGGTTTAATTTAAATGGTTTGTAAGAGCTTGATATATTTCAGGTTAATTCTATAATCATTCACATATTAAGAGATTTTTATATGGGGGCAATTAGAACATTAGCTAATTAACAGATACCTTGACCGTTAATTAACCGCACGGTAATGTTAGTAATAGGTGGTCGACAGGTAATGTTAGTAACAGGTGGTCGACAAGTAAAATTAATAACAGGTGGTCGACAGGTAATTATTCTCGACAAGTATTGTTAGTAAGAGATGATCGACAGGTAAAATTAATAACAGGTGGTCGACAGGTAATTATTCTCGACAAGTATTGTTAGTAAGAGATGGTCGACAGGTAAAATTAATAACAGGTGGTCGACAGGTAATTATTCTCGACAAGTATTGTTAGTAAGAGATGGTCGACAGGTAATATTAATAACAGGTGGTCGACAGGTAATTATTCTCGACAGGTAATGTTAGTAACAGGTGGTCGACAGGTAATTATTCTCGACAAGTATTGTTAATAAGAGATGGTCGACAGGTAATATTAATAACAGGTGGTCGACAGGTAATTATTCTCGACAGGTAATGTTAGTAACAGGTGGTCGACAGGTTAATATTAGTAACAGGTGGTCGACAGGTAATGAAATTAACAACTGGCCCATAGGTTAAGTCATCATGGCCTCGCTCTTCAGGTCACCATTGCCAGGTTGTGTCACTATCTTCACCTGCAATAAACACCTCAACGGGAACAAGTTAATTCACCGCCTGAACACTTTATGGCAATGTATGGAAGGATTATGAAAACCTTGTTTGAAAACCCAAACTTCCATTACCAAATACCAATACAAGAAACCTTAGAAAACGCCTCTGGCATCTTGGTGCACAGTAGAGACCAGTTATATAAGGGTCTATGGGCGTTGTAAAGTATCGCGTAAGGAGGCTGCCGTCAGAGATAACAATAAACCACTTTAATTGGTCTCTCTCTGTGGTATTGTTATCTTCAGGTGTATTGGTTGAAGTTTTATGGTCGGTGTTGTGTGCTGAAGGAGGAAGCGAGCAAGGTGAGTTGACTCATTACTCTAACCTCTTCAAATCTTTTATTGTGTCACCTGAAGATTTTAATCCTTCAGCTTGTTTCACCTGATGATTATACACCCTAACCTAACCTAACCTAACCTAACCTAACCTAACCTAACCTAACCTAACCTAACCTAACCTAACCCTCTCACTTAACCTCAGGGTGTTTAATGATCGCCTGATATAAGCTGGGGTGTCTAAACTTCAGGTACATAAATAATGAATAAATAAATAGACAAATACGTATGAATAGTAACAAAAAATGAGGTACAATGAAAAATTAATAGTTTTGTATTGCGTTTCTTCATCAAATATTAGTTGGAAAAGAAATAACTTCCCCCGTCTCATACTAATTTGCATACACGTTATACCGGCCACGGCTGATTTGGTATATGTGAATCGAGTTTTAATCTCGTAAATAATAACAATGGCTGGAGCTTTTCTTATGGATACAGACCTTAAAGTCAGTTGTGTTATTGATGTCGTGAATTACGGTCCTTCGTTTTCTTCCTTTCGGCGTCTTAGTATGAATAAAATTTTCGTTTCTCTCTCTCTCTATGACAAAGTTTAATTAAGAAGGCAACTTATATAGATATTTTTATTACTTCATAAATTTCCTGAAAGAGTTTTAACTTCTGTACACATGATACCTTGCCTGGGTACAGTGATGTGTTCTCTCTCTCTCTCTCTCTCTCTCTCTCCGTTATCTGTGATTTTTTATGTAAGATAACATATATATACATTCAGCATTAATAAAGAAAGATTCACAATAAAACTAATATTAACTTCCTAAATTTGATACACATATAAAGGCTCATTTGTTGCATTTTGATTTAATTTACAAATATTGCGGAAAGTGTTGCAGACAAACATTTTCTCGACAAAAGAGAGGCTTGATTCCAAATGCCTTTTCGAGCATTAGCAACTGAAAAAGACATCTAAATATGGCCTTTGTACTGGAGTTGAGGAGAAAATTGACAGTCTCCCCCAGCCAGTGAAGTAAACAAGCTCATACAGCTGCTAATTACACCTTATTTACGAAGCTCAAAGCAATTTGTTGGGAGGTCCAGTGAAGAAACCCAACCCCTGACGTCTTGGCTCTGACGTGCATGGCCATAATCTCTTCTTCTTGGCCTCTATAAATAGGTATTAGTACCATCGTAGCTCTCCTAGTCCGGACCTAACTTCCATAAATTTTAATCTGAGTCTCTCTCTCTCTCTCTCTCTCTCTCTCTCTCTCTCGGTCTTAATCCCTTTATGAATCCGTTTCAGAAAAGTTTGAAACATAGAGAACTGCTGTGATTGGTCCATTGCTTCAGCATAGCGTCCAATCCCAGTTCATCTTTCTGGCAGGCAACATCTCCCCACCCACACTCCACAAAGCACCGAGAAGCCAACAGCACAATTACTAAATAAAATATGAGAAACAGCTTAAAATTACATCCTCGTGCTCTCTCCAATGACTTCATGGAGTGGCCTTAAAATAGTTTGTGATTTTTTTTCTTTCTAATTGGTCGAGAAATTAACTTGCAAATGGTTACAAAACTCCCACTTGTTGTAAAATGACAGCTGTTGTATTTATTACGCGTGTGGGTAATCCCTCGTGCTTTAGAAACAATGGAAGAGTGAAATTCTATCTATTGTAAAACAAATCATCTGGACAAATGATACAGTGAACCATTTTGTTGTGATTCACCTGCATAATTCTTCATAATTTCGACGTACAATCAACTCCCTTAAATTTGTAGGTTTTGGATCAGATTTTTATTTATATTATTTTTTTCCAAGTAGTTTTATGCGACTATGAGAAAAGTTTACCATTGTTTTGCCGGAATTTTGAATTTTATTTATTTTTTACTGGTTCATTAATAATCGTATCAACAACAAAAACAGATGCTGGAAAATCTAAAAAAAATTATACACAAACAAAGGATTACCTGAAGATTAGACACCCCAGCTTATATCACCTGACGATTGACCACCCTAACTCTAACCTAACCTAACTAATCCTAACTTAACCTAACCCCCACCCCCAGGTAACGTTAAGGTAATTAATCTTCAGGTAAAAATAAGCTGGGAAGTCTAAACTTCAGGTGTTCCCAGGGAAAAAAAAAGAGCAGTGTTGTGGATGTATATGAAGGCATTAGTAAAGGCAGCCACTGTGGTATGTGGTGGGTGTGGTAGAAGGAACAGCGGCCATGAATGAACACGCATAAATAACACTGTGTAAAGCTAAACCTGAGCACCATAGGGAATGACGAACAGGTATACAATAGAGACATTCCACTAAAAAATAAATAAGACACAAAGATAAATCACACAAGAAAATTGGAATGATTGTAAATGTGTAAATGTTTATAATTAGGATTTATATTGAAAGGAGGAAAAACAAATTCGATAAAGAGTAATATATTTATAATGAATGTTTAAATTACGATGAGAGAGATGGGCAAAGCTTAATAACGAATAAATAAACAAGGAAGATCTAGATAATGAATGCAATGGGGAAAAAATAATGAAGACACAATGAAGGGAATAGAGAATAAATCGCAAAGAAATGGGATAATTGAATGTAGGTGGAAGATAGAATAGGAAACAGAGAGGCAAAGTAAAAAATGAATGTTAATGGATCTTTTTTTTATCATTCCTGAAGGTAAATGAGACGTGCTTGGTGTAAATGTTCATCAAGGTTGTCAGTTCCTCTACGTCAAGGTACTGAGGGCAAGAGGAGAGTGTAAGAACCATAGGTAAAAAGGATTCAACACGTTTGAGTTCAATAGAAAATTATTAATAGGAATTCATTACAGGGCGGAGGTAGAGTGTAGGTCACTTTTTAATATTTTTCAAGGTTACACAAATTATAGAAATAGGTAGGTATTTAATATATAGAACAGATGTTATTGGATTCAATTATAAATATAAGATTTCAATACATTTTGGTCTTTGTGAAATGTAAACGGGAAGCTGCTGAGACTTATTTAAGAGATTTAGAGATGAATTAGTTTTTATATAGGAGAAAGATGTCACCTTGGTTACTGGTAATATCTACTGTGATAGTCAAGATTGTAAAATGCCTTTGTACTTCTTTGGCGATTTTATGGTTAGTAAATATGTAGGAACAGAGTGAGGTTGGCTTGAGACAAACACCCCTTGGTGGTACTGATCCAACCTCCTCCAGTTAGTGTATGCAAATGACGCTATTTTGTAAGATGAGTTAGAAATGACTTGGGCGGAATGGTAAGCTGTTCTGGTTTAGTTTGCTGGAGGATACTGTTAAGAGTGAATAAAAGAAAGAAAGATGTTCTCACACTTGCAAAAGCGAAGAACAGTCTCGGGTAGATTGTTAAAATGAATGGCGCCGAGTTAAAGGTTGTGAACGAGCGAACGAGAGCAATTTTCAATAATTAAGACAATGAGGAAATTGAGACGGCAAATAACATGAGTCAAGAAGAGGTGATGGTGTTTCAAGGACCATGATTTATCTAGTCAAGAGTCGGTAAGAGAAGAACCAAGTAAGAGAGAGACATTTATTCACTCAAATTTAACAAAATGAAAATAAATCTTTCTTTAACCTGGACTGACAATGATACAAAAAAAACGAAAATAGCAAACAACAATAACACTAGAGAATAGTAAACAACAATAACATTAGAGAATAGCAAACAACAATAACATTAGAGAA
Organism: Homarus americanus; assembly: GCF_018991925.1. Lineage (NCBI taxonomy): Eukaryota > Metazoa > Arthropoda > Malacostraca > Decapoda > Nephropidae > Homarus > Homarus americanus. The sequence goes on along the minus strand of NW_024725031.1, from coordinate 2,012,752 downwards.
TAGCAAACAACAATAACATTAGAGAATAGCAAACAACAATAACATTAGAGAATAGCAAACAACAATAACATTAGAGAATAGCAAACAACAATAACATTAGAGAATAGCAAACAACAATAACATTAGAGAATAGCAAACAACAATAACATTAGAGAATAGCAAACAACAATAACATTAACATAAGAATAAAAATGTAATATCAAGAGAAAATCAACGATACAGAACAGGAGAGTGATTAAGTAGCCATGGGGGCGAGATCGAATGAGTGAGGAGGTGAGAGGGGGGGAAGGGGGGGTGTTTGGTCGTGTAGAGGAAAGACGGGTAATGGAGATGGTGAGTAAGATTAATGATGAGACTGTTGAAGGCACAATGGGCACAGGTAGATTGAGCAAAGAGATGACTGAATACTTTGGTGCACGAGATGATGGTGTGCTGGGATGTGTTAAGAGCTACTGTTAAAGGGTGTGACTAAGAGCTGTGGGTGTGCTGGGATGTGTTAGAAGCTACTGTTAAAGGGTGTGACTAAGAGCTGTGGGTGTGCTGGGATGTGTTAGGAGCTACTGTTAAAGGGTGTGACTAAGAGCTGTGGGTGTGCTGGGATGTGTTAGGAGCTACTGTTAAAGGGTGTGACAAAGAGCTGTGTACATGAGAGAGTTAAGGTGTATTAGCATGAGAATGAATAACAAAGTAAATTATTCATATAAACTTAGTGTAGAAAGATACTACTAATATGAACTTGAATATCAGGAAGAATGTGTATGTTGTGTTAATGTATGTTAAGTCGCTGGATGTTGTGTTAATGAATGTTAAGTCGCTGGATGTTGTGTTAATGTATGTTAAGTCGCTGGCTGTTGTGTTAATGTATGTCAAGTCGCTGGATGTTGTGTTAATGTATGTTAAGTCGCTGGATGTTGTGTTAATGAATGTTAAGTCGCTGGATGTTGTGTTTATGTATGTTAAGTCGCTGGATGTTGTGTTAATGAATGTTAAGTCGCTGGATGTTGTGTTAATGTATGTTAAGTCGCTGGATGTTGTGTTAATGTATGTTAAGTCGCTGGATGTTGTGTTAATGTATGTTAAGTCGCTGGATGTTGTGTTAATGTATGTTAAGTCGCTGGATGTTGTGTTAATGAATGTTAAGTCGCTGGATGTTGTGTTTATGTATGTTAAGTCGCTGGATGTTGTGTTAATGTATGTTAAGTCGCTGGATGTTGTGTTAATGTATGTTAAGTCGCTGGATGTTGTGTTAATGTATGTTAAGTCGCTGGATGTTGTGTTAATGTATGTTAAGTCGCTGGCTGTTGTGTTAATGTAAGTTAAGTCGCTGGATGTTGTGTTAATGTATGTTAAGTCGCTGGTGAACTCACAACTCACCAGTGCCCCAAGAATAAGAATTACATTGTGGTTAATAAAATAAATCGTCTTGTATCCTAACATTATATCGCCTTGTTTCCTAACGTTATATCGTCTTTTATCTGTATGTTTCGTTCGATATCATGTTATCCATTAAACGTTACTTTGTTTTGTTTTTCTTATATAATTTTGTATTTGATTCAATGTAAATGTTGTAATATCTTTAAAATATTTGAGTAGTGGTGTGGTTGAATGCATTACTCATGTGAATCCAGATTTTTATACCTATACATAGATATTAATAACTACGAACCTAACTTAACCTAACATTAACCTAACCTAACCTAACCTAACCTAACCTAACCTAAATTTTCAATACTTTTTCACCATTTACTGAACATGGAATTAGAAAAGAACATTATCGTTTTTTTTCCGTCAGTTACCTGTGTGTTTTTTATGCAGGTGTTGCGTATAATTAACTCGCTATCCTTCAGTGTTCAACAGTAATGGGCAGGTGTACTGTTGGAGGACATGAGAGATGCGGTTATGACTGAGAGACATGAGAGACGCGGGTATGAGAGACTGAGAGACATGAGATATGCGGTTATGAGAGACTGAGAGACATGAGAGATGCGGCTATGAAAGACTGAGAGACATGTTATATGCGGTTATGAGAGACTGACAGACATGAGAGACACGGTTATGACTGAGAGACATGAGACCTGCGGTTATGAGAGACTGAGAAACATGAGAGACACGCTTATGAGAAACAGAGACATGAGAGACGAGGTTATGAGAGACTGAGAGACATGGGAGATGCGGTTATGAGAGACCGAGAGGCATGAGAGACGAGGTTATGAGAGACTGAGAGACATGGGAGATGCGGTTATGAGAGACCGAGAGACATGAGAGACGAGGTTATGAGAGACTGAGAGACATGGGAGATGCGGTTATGAGAGACCGAGAGACATGAGAGACGAGGTTATGAGAGACTGAGAGACATGGGAGATGCGGTTATGAGAGACTAAGAGACGCGGTAATAAGCCAGTGGTAACAATTAGCCAACTCATGTTCGCTGGCCACTTTAATGTCCGCTAACAGTCCAGGTTTACTGACTGACAACTTATACTTATTCACAGTTACACATCAGCCATATTACAAGTTCCTTCCCCAAGACCAACTTAATTTAGTCTTTTGATTAATAAAAAAATTCCATCACCATTAGGATTATTTTTACTGTGGTCTTTAGCCATAATATAAAGATCCTTCATATAAGCGAAGATCCATAGAAAAATTGATGAGATATTATGTCGAATATACGATATATTATTATATTTTACTATCGGTTCACTAAAACAAGGTTAGCCCACACCCCCAATTAGGTTATGTCACACAACCTAACCTAACCTAACCCTAACCTAACCTACCCCTATCCCAGCCTGTCGGGGTCTATAGTAACCATACCTGTGATCATATCTACCTGAAGCCTGTAATTACCACTCGTGGCCACTGTCATTTGAACACATCTAGGTGAACTTACAGCCTACTTCAGGTCCAGAAGGCGGTCATCACCCACAGGAAATCGTGGAGATAGACAGGAATCTTCATCAACTACAGAAGAGAGTATCCCTTTATCTATTTCAATTAGAAGTTGTGATGTGGTGGGGATAACACTCGCATAGGTGCCATTAACTGCGTGGTTAGAGGGCAATGGCTGTAAGTAGAGAAAATTTAGGAGTTCATAAGTCATCCAAGAGTTATAAAGACCAGTGATTGACAGACCTCCAGAATAACCTCAAGGACTGGAGGTTGACCTACTTGAATATTGAAGAGATGGAGGATAATGGGAGTGGCGTGGAACTTCGTGATCTTAGTGGTGGAGTTAGTGGTCCATCCTTGTGGCTTAATGGTGCCCTTAAGGACGTCATCCCGCGCCAGTTAGAGAACCTCAGAGCCATGGGAGGAGGAGAGTCAGATTATGTTGAATTATCACGTGGAGTTAGAGGATTATCTGCCTGATTATTACACAGGTTGAGGATACTGTGATAAAGAACTGTAGTGGTGCAAGAACAGGTAACAGTTGACTATAGAGAACAGGTAACAGTTGACTATAGAGAACAGGTAACAGTCGACTATAGAGAACAGGTAACAGTTGACTATAGAGAACAGGTAACAGTTGAAAAACAAGTAACTCTCTCTCTCTCTCTCTCTCTCTCTCTCTCTCTCTCTCTCTCTCTCGTCTTCCTGCCAAACACTAACATTTGCATATAGCGTGACTGCCTAAGCTACTAAACGTCGTCATTAAACTAACGACCACAACCTGACCGCCGGCTACCACCACCACTACCAGTACCACCACCATCACCCCGCTATAACCACCAATAGGGACACTGCAATCACCACTAACACCACCTCCATCATCACCACCAACAACAACAACAATAACACCCGTTTCAACCACACCACCACACCCAATACACCCACCACACTCGACATCACCACGACCTTCACCACAATCATCGTCACTACAACACCACTACAAGCTGAGACACAACAGCGCTCCCGGCCACCATGGCGGATACAATTCCCTTTCTACGTAACAACTCCTACATAATGCCCCCCCCCCCACCGGCCATATATACACAGACCTATTCTCCAACACATTGACGAATGGAGGACTCTTGAACATGTACAGTCTTGGTCAAAAGTAATCATACACACCACCATCTAACCCCTGTGTCTGGCCGGGTCCTTTCTCCACGGTAAGTCACGTGGGGAGGAGAGGTTGACTTGGGGGAGGGCCGCTTGGTGGGGGGAGGGGTGTTGGAGGGTGGTGTGTGGTGCTAGTTGGTCATCAGAGAGGAAGGGGAGGGAAGGAAGTAAAGTAATTCATGAAAGAAGGAAGGGAAGGAAGGATGTAATTTGTCACTATATTATCTTAGGTTTACGAGCTTGAAAGAGTGATAGATGAGGAGCCTTATTATTATAATGTGTCATCCATTTCCTTATTTATCATTTTATCAGCTTGTGCTTTAGGTTTTAAACAACGACAATTAGATATTTATAAGAACGTTAATATGGTTGGTTGGTTGTTTGGGCCTTAGGCCTATCAACTGCCAGGGTCATTAAGGCCGTCAAGGTCAAGCTACATCCACCAACCATAACACCTTCAGGTGTTAAGGATAACTCTAAGACCACATTCACTCTCACTATATACTGTATGTGGCCCTTGACTTGTGCCCCCTACCTTACCCGGGTCCACCACCTCTAGCTCCCCCCCCATCAATACCTCCCCCACCCTCTTGTGACCCATCGTGTAGAAAGGCCTTGGGCTCGCCGGTATGGTAGTAGGAGGGGGTGCATGATTTCTTTTGACCGCGTCTGTACATAACCTACAGACTGAAAATAACTTCATATAGACCATCGACACTGATGACTGTCCTAACACTGCCTGTAGGAGGGCTGGAAGTGTTGTCATTGTGACTCAGCCTAACGGTAATATAACAGAGAGAGGAGTTAGAATCAATATCTGGGCAGCCACTCTACAAACTGAACTATTTATCATACTCACAACCCTGAATCTTGTTGAAGTCACTGCCACAGAGAGTCTCATCATCACCGTCTCTTTATAGTCACTGTTTGCCCTTGACATCCTTGACTCAGATTGTCCCGCGCCTGTGTCTGAAACTAGATGCAAATATGTGCGTCCTGTTGACAAGGGCACCAAGTTCTGATATAGGTCTTAGTCGCTTTCTGAGGTAAAACTTAAAACAAAATATCCAACCACCATCATCACCACCACCACCACCACCACCACCACCACCACCACCACCACTATCATCATCACTACCATCACCACCATCACCATCCCTGAGTTCACCCACCTCGACTAAACACTTCCAATACAGATTATCCAGAGTGATTTTATTATCTTGAGTATAACCTTGTGGTAATTATTAAACTCATTTATAAACACTTACTCATTTTGTTTGGCGACACCATGACCCGTTTTCTATAAGATTCATCATAGTTCTTCCTTGATTCTCGTCAGTTTTTTTTTTTTTTTTTTACATCTTGTTAATCTTTATTTACTTAATAATTTCTCTTTCTTGCTGATATTTTTTCTTCCTACGCCGATTATATTCTTCTTCCTTGATTGATTTATTGTTCTTGTTCAAGCGTTAATTTCTTATTTATCGCTTCTTCTTCTTCTTCTTTCTTCTTCTTTCTTCTTCAACACAACAAATTAATTCTCCCTCTCTTCCTAATACAAATTTCTATCGTCTTGTTATTTTTCCTTCTTGGTCAATTTTTTGTTTCTTTTCTTTTTAAATTTGTAATTATAATTCTCCTGACGAATTCTTTTGCTCCAAAGGTAAGGAATTTATGTCTGTGTAGTTGATTATTGTCCATGCTAATTAACATTCCTCTCTCACCTGTGTATTTTTTTCTACGATCTTTATAATCCATTTCCTTCATTTTTTTTCCTACTGACGTCATACGGTCTTAATACGTATTTCACAATGACGGTTTCGTAATTGTAAATTAATTCGCCGTATTATTTCTTATTATCGTTGACAAGAACCAGCAGCTTATTTCCACTGGCTCTGAAGTTGTCCTCAATTTTCCTGATTTCCTGATTTTTTTTTTTATGTAATGATTCTCATCTAACCTGGCCGATTAATCTTATCGGCTTCATTATTTTCACTAACATTTATCTTACATCTTTCTGTGACCACATTTTTATTTTACTTTTCCGTATTATTAGCTATCAGTTTTGTATCATTTACGTGTTCGTGAGTTACAATTTTTTTTATCTTTCTTATCTATTTTCTTTACATTCATGGTTATCCGATTTTTTTTATTTAACTCTCGTGTTTTTTTACTTTGTGATTTGTTTATTGTTTCGTGTTATTGTCTTACCATTGTAGTTTCTTATATAAAAGACTCTATAGTTTTCATCCCTTGAGCTGGTAAACTGTATTATAAGTTATGGCTTCAACTGTTCACATTCATAATTTATTTCCTCTTTGGTTGATAATTATCATTCTGATGCCCCTTGGTTGATAATTATCCCTATTTTATTCTCTTTGGTTGATAATTCTCTCTGTTATGGTTGATTATAGTTATTGGTGGTGCGGCGTTAGCTGCCTCTCACTCAGGGGGAATTTACGCAATATTACTCAACCATTTTCGATAAATTCTATACAGGTAAACAATCTAATTATTGTGTATAAGGATCACCTGAAGATTAGACATCCTAACCTAACCTAACCTAACCTAACCTAACCTAACCTAACCTAACCTAACCTATCCTAACCTAACTAAACCTTGACTATGTACTTAATGACTTTTTAGTTGTTAATGCTTAGTAATACATTAACTCATCAACAAGAGGACAGGTGATGATAATATACAAGAAAGAATTAAAACATAGACGGAAATACACAATGCATACAGTACACATAATACGAATCTCAACTTACATATACAGTGTACAGAGTGAATTATGAGCCTCTATACTACCTTACAATACTATATTTTGTTTATTTATCGAAAGTGATTTTAATTACATTGTGTATAAAATAATGTACAAAAAAAGTATTATATTAATGGTAAAAAACTAAAAAAAACCTCAGATTTCTGCAGTTCTGATATTTCTTACGATATATTCTATCTATCTTTCCACTTTAATACATACCAGTAACCTTCATTGCTTACAAATATCCAGAACTGAAAACGCCGACGTCCACGAGGGAGAGCAGTACGTATCTCCACATTCATCTCGTTTCACCTCTGACCCCTGAAGGAAAAAACTCAAGACTCGTATCCCGAATCAGTGAGAAAAGATATCAAAAAGTATCGCACCAGATTTTTATACAAACTCTCTTTACGACTGATTGAAAAACTGAAGGTGGTTTGTACTGATTTTTATTTAACTTTGATTTTTCTTTATAAACACAGACAGACAGACAGACAGACACACAGACACAGACAGTGAAAAACAGATCAAACCTTCTGTTCTTTATATAGTTTGATCCTTTTCCACTCAGTATTAGAATGGGCGACCAAATCATTAGTTGTACAGCCTTAGCTCGCTTTCCTCTCACCCCTGCGACCCTCGTCCCTCGTACGATTCCCGCTTAGGTAAGAATTGAGAGAGTTCTGTCCAGATTAACCCCACCAAACATGGCAGGTTTATAAAGGTACTCCAGTTTCCGATTATAACTTAAACTGGACCCATGAAGACGAGTATTAATCCCTTGTGTACGGGGTCTTCTCTGAGCTGAGTAAAATCGTCTGGCGTTAACCAAATACATTCTCAAAAATGGCGTCCCCGTAGCGAAGGTACTGTACATACTGTAGGCCTGACGCTTGGTCCAATATACTCAAGTTATCGTGTGTGTGTGTGTGTGTGTGTGTGTAGACCTGAGTATACGTGTAATGCTGTTCTAAATCTGATTGCAAGTAACATCTCGTAAAATATTGTCTTAAGAAAAATTACGTAGCGCGTTTAAAGGCCAAGAAAATATAAATAAACTGCAATAATTATTTCTTTTTTTTTCTTTGGGTTTGAATGTGAAGCCTAACCTTCAGAAAGTGGCAGAGGTCACAGTAATCCCCCATTTAAACACACACAACCATCATTATGGACAAAGAAACACTACGTTATACCACCAAAAAAATCCGAAAGCGATTGTAAGCTACACGATAAAAGTATTGAGAACTGTTTAGTTCACCTTCATCTGTTTCAACACAAAGTTAACATTTCAATGAACTCTTTGTGATCTTGAAAGTACACGCGCGTAATCACCCTCATTATAGCTAAAGTCCCAATAACCCGAGGAAATTAAATATTTAACAAACATAAATTCACTTTGCAATACGCCGCACCGTAGGGATATTATTAAACATTTCTTCTGTTGTTTGGTTTGTGAGAGAAGAGTCACAGCTGACAGATGGAATCCCCTCCGCACCCAGTAATCAGGAAATTCAACTGTAACACACATTAAGGTCGACGCCTCAGGATCACCCACCTCCCCCCCTCCCCTCTCAACAATAATATACCTTGATATGCAATTTAGCTGTTTAGTGGGAGTTTTTCGGTGTGATATACATGGCTTATAAATACAAAACTCTGTTATATTACTCTGAAAAGTATAATTAGAAGAGCAATGTAAGAGAGAGTTAGAAAAATATATTAAAGTTTCCACCAAAGAGTAAATTGAAGGGCGTAGTGAACAAGGGGTAAAATTTTAACTTGCACAGGCTAAGGCGTCAGGCACTCAAAACACATGGCCTAGGTTTCAGTCGTCTTCTGATGGAGGTGGGTGAGGACATGGAGGAGTTGGAGGTGGGTGGTTGGGTGTGGGTCGGGACGTGAGGGCGTGGTTGAGAGAGAGTGTTTAAAGGTGTGTGTGTGTGTGTGTGTGTTAAGGATTTGGGCGTGAGTGAAAGGATTTAGGAACGAGGAGGTATGGGTGTGGAAGGTAATGACGAGTAGGAGGTGGGTGTTGGGGGCGGGCTGGAGGAGTTAACATAATCATGGTTTAACCCTCTGTGGATGATGATTTAACCCTTCGAGGCCTAAATTCTAACCCTTTTGAAGACGAAGAATGACTTAACTTCTGAATAATTAATTTCCAAACCCGCTTCCTCAAAGGGTTAATGCCACCGTATCAAGTGGAGACGTGGGCAGGGAGGAAGGAATGTTGTATTGAAGACGAGTAATTATGATGATGGTTAGTGCAATTAATTATTATGATGAAGTGATGATAATGATGATGATGACACTGGATTAATGATGTTGTCTGTCAGAATTAACATGATGTGAAAATTGATGTAATGTTAATGGTGAGATGTTTAGTTCATATCTATTATCATTGACGCTGTAATGATGATGGAGCTGAGGGTTGTGATGATGATGGTGGTGATGGTGTTTGATGGTGGTGATGGTGTTTGATGGTGATGGTGTTTGATGGTGATGATGGTGATGGTGTTTGATGGTGATGGTGGTGGTGGTGTTTGATGGTGATGGTGATGATGTTTGATGGTGACGGTGGTGATGGTATTTGATGGTGATGGTGGTGATGTGTTTGATGGTGATGGTGGTGGTGGTGTTTGATGGTGATGGTGATGATGTTTGATGGTGGTGATGGTGTTTGATGATGGTGGTGGTGGTGATGGTGTTTGGTGGTAATGGTGGTGTTGGTGCATGATGGTGATGGTGAAAATGTTTTGATAGTGATACTGATTTTTCGAAGAAGCGATGTGTTGCTGGCGATAATGATGTCGGTAATTTAGTGATGATAGTGATGATGATGGTATGTTATTGATGGTGACTGTGATAGTATTTTGATAGTGAAAGTGATAGTGTATCGTAAAATCAAAAACATTAAATAACCTCTAAAATGGAGACGTAACTCCCTGGAGACTCTAATACCCTGTTACAAGTAGATGTCGAGTGTAAACAAGTGGGAGATGTCGAGTGTAAACAAGTAAGAGATGTCGAGTGTAAACAAGTAAGAGATGTCGAGTGTAAACAAGTAAGAGATGTCGAGTGTAAACAAGTGGGAGATGTCGAGTGTAAACAAGTAGGAGATGTCGAGTGTAAACAAGTAGGAGATGTCGAGTGTAAACAAGTAGGAGATGTCGAGTGTAAACAAGTAGGAGATGTCGAGTGCAAACTGTTGTGAATCCTTTTCTTTGACTGTGTGCCCTCCTCAACGCCCTACCGCTGGGTATATTCTCGTTCCTGAGTATAATCTGATTAGGATGAAAAGTGGCGGTGACCGTGTTGTAACCCGACCAACAAGACAGTGAGTGAAAATGATTCAATTTATACGTACCGGTTTTAATTCCCTTCTGTATTTATTTATTCTCTTCCCTCTAACACGATGCTGAACATATGTGATTATTCTGATAGTGGTTTATCTTCATGCAAAGTTAGTTATAATGGGAGTAATTTATGCTTGATGAGAGAGAAGTGTATCTGAGACATCGTTATCACTGTGAGAATAATTTTCTTAATTATCGCTCTTAAATATACAGATTAAATTTTCCTTACTGGTAATCACAAATTAAAATCTAATTTAACATGCACGGATGATGGTTGTATTTTCCTTAATTCATTGTTATGTAAAATTTGATATTGAATAAACAGGTAATTAGCTCATGGTGTTACTCAGAATATATTTACGTACCAAAAAATTGTGCATTGAATCAAAATAAAAAAGTCAAAGGTCTCCGACTGTTTGTACACTACTACTACTTTGCTGTCACTTGGAATCGAGTATGACGATCATCCAGGTATGATACAATGATATGAGTTAATAGGGATGTCACCTTCGTTGGTGAGCTGAAGTGACTTGAGAGGCCGATACGGGACCGGCAGGGTCGTCCACAGATGTTGCACTTGTGGAGGGCTACATTTAGTGCGGGAGGGGAAGCTGCAGCGTCTTTCCGGCGTTGGGGCTTGTCTGCCTCGGTATGCAGTCGGGCTAACTCGAAAGTATTGACACCTTCTCGTGTGGTGCTCCTCCAAGCGTTACGATGTGGAGTAATCGACTCCCAGGTGAGGGTGTCGATTTGGTACACTTTCAGGTTTGTCTTAAGACTATCCTTATACCTTCTCAGTTGCCCGCCAGCGTTAAGTTTACTATTCGTTAGATGACTGTAAAGTAGCTGCTTTGGCAGTCTACTGTCGTCCATGCGGGTAACATGACCAGTCCAGCATAGCTGCTCATGGATAATGATAGCCTCGATGCTCCTATAGTTGGTGTCAGCAAGAATACTGACATGTGTTCTCTTGTCTTCCCAGCGAACTCGGAGGATGGAACGTAGACTACGTTGGTGAAAGTTTTCAAGTGCCTTGATGTGCCTCCTGTAAGTGACCCATGTCTCGCTGCCATATAGCAGGGTGGGGAGGATCACTGCTCGATATACATGCAACTTTGTAGTTAATTTCAGCTCCCTACAGGTGAAAAAACGGGTACAGAGTCTGCCAAAGGCTTGAGATGCACATCTGATCCGATGTTGAATCTATTCATCGATGTCCGCGGTGGTGGACTGGTGGGAGCCGAGATACCGAAAGTGGGTAACATTAGAGAGGGTAGTACCGTTAAGCTGGATGGATGGTGGAGGTGTGGCTGAACCAGGGGCAGGCTGAAAGAGAATATGAGTCTTACGTACATTCACCTGAAGGCCGAAGTGTGCACACGCAACTGAGTAGGTGTTCAGGATATCTTCTGTAGGTCGTGTTCAGTGTGAACGACAAGGGTGGGATCGTCTGCATACTGAAGCTCAGTAATGGAAGCTGCCAACACCTTTGTTCCTGCCTGGAGTCATCTTATGTTGAAAGGACCCTTCATCCGGTATCGGATGATCACCCCGCCAGCTAAATTGGCACTGGCACGAGTAAAGAAGGTAACCAAGAAAATGGAAGAGAAAGTTGGTGCTAGTACACACCCTTGTTTAACCCCCGTTTGGATGGGGAAGAACTCAGACTGGGTGCCATTGTACAGGACACGACCTTTCATGTCATCGTGGAGTTGCCTTACAATGACGATGAATTTTAGTGGGCAGCCAAGATGGCTGCCTGCCGTATCTGGCAGGCAGCAAAGATCATGTCAGTGGTGCCACGTGATGTTCTAAAGACACATTGAGATTCTGGGAGGAAGTTTTCCACCTCAAGAAAAAATCTGTTTAGGAGGACTCGGGCGATAATCTTACTAGCTACGGACAGCAGCAAGTTCCCGCGGTAGTTACCACAGTCTGATCGGTCTCCCTTAAGATCTTGGGGGATTTCCTCCTTTTCCCATATATTCTCCATGTGAGAGTGGAGACGGCTGGTAAACAGAGGTCCTCCTGCTTTATACACCTCGGCTGGGATTCCAGTCCTGAGGCTTTGTTATTTTTCCTGTGTTTGATGGCATGGCTACCTCATTCACACACACACACACACCTTTAACAACCCATCTTAACTCAGGAATGCCATCCCCTCCCGACCAAGCCGAAGAATATTATTAGCACTCCCTCCACCCACCTATAACGTACGATCATCTTCTCATATACTAGAGAACATAGCAGTGTAGAATATGTTTAAAGGGGACGAGAATAAACGACGCTGCTTCATCACGTACAAAATATCCCTGAGATGACAACACGGTTATCTGGTCAATACATTATCTGTGATTAATGGTAGTGTTTCATGCGAGAGTATTCAGAGCTGTCATGACTCTGCCTTCAGCATACGGGTGGGGGCAGTCATAAAGAAATCTTAATGGTATATATTTCAGGTCATTGTATGAGAGGTATAATGATCTTGCTATAACGTAAGTAGACTTGGGAGCATTATGAGAATGTGGTCTTATTGCCTAAAGGGAGAGGCTGAATCGCTTTTAAACACGGGGGGGTGAATAAATAAATAAATAAATAAATATATATATATATATATATATATATATATATATATATATATATATATATATATATATATATATATATATATATATATATATATATATATATATATATATATATGAAGAGGTATTATTATTCTGTAAATTATTTGGCCTTGACCAAAGAGGCAAGGATAGAATATTAATACAAACACACAATGGAGACTTTCCTTACAGTTTCTTATTCTCTTCTTCTATATTCAGCACCACAGGAACTAACGAAGGCACAGGTGTAATTAAAGATTCTTCTCATTTACAATCTTATAAAAAATACCGTATGCAAATTAGAGAGAGAGAGAGCTATATACATGTACAAGTAACATAGATGAGTCGTAAGATTTTTATTTTTTTAAGACATTGGAGATTTGCCTCAAGACGAAGCAAGTTGTTGGAATACTAACCAGGGATCTAGAGTCCTACAGAGTATTAAGAATTTACCTTAAAGACAAGACTAATACTTTAAATCCTACCAAGTTTCCCCAGTTCTAGATATTTACCTCAATGGCTGAACAAACTAATGTCATTTTAACCGGACACAAACAACGTATAGCCCAGAGGTGAACTAAGTTACTATCCACAATTACTCGTTAAATAACTTTCAATAAATATAATTCAAAAACAATTGCTTGAAATCCTCTATTAGTGTCTCTCCTGGGGGTAGGTGACGTTAATTGACCACCAGGTACGAATAAACTGCTTCTATCCATGCCCAGGTTAGAACACTGGCCTGATGCAAGCGGTACATAGTGGCACACAATATAGTGCATACATACTGGCAGACACACACTGGCAGACACACACTGGCAAACACACACTGGCAGACACACACTGGCAGACACACACTGGCAGACACACACTGGCAGCATGGCAGACACACTGGCAGACACACACTGGCAGACACACACTGGACACACACTGGCAGACACACACTGGCAGACACACACTGGCAGACACACACTGGCAGACACACACTGGCAGACACACACTGGCAGGCACACACTGGCAAACACACACAGATACACACTGGCAGACACACACTGGACACACACTGGACACACACTGGCAGAACACACACACTGGCAGACACACACTGGCAGACACACACTGGCAGACACACGCTGGCAAACACACACTGGCAGACACACACTGGCAGACACACACTGGCAGACACACGCTGGCAAACACACACTGGCAGACACACGCTGGCAAACACACACTGGCAGACACATGCTGGCAGACACATGCTGGCAGACACATGTTTGTACATACATACATACTGGCAGGTACAAATTGGTAGACACGTGCTGACCAGACACCTACTGGTAGACACACGTAGATGACCCCGCTAAGTAGACATATGTGCTCCGCCTTCCCTCAACACGATATTAATATGACCCCTATATCAGCTCACAAGGTAATGACCGTTATTAAACATCATATAACACACTTTCCAGGTTCTCCCCGTGAGCTGTGAACCTCCTGGATAGTTAAAGAGGTTCCAGTTCCATCCCAAGCGCCTTCCCACTCCACAAATAGCTCTCTTAACCCACTAGGGGGGTGGACGAGGACCTGATTACCTGGCCAACCACAACCCCCGTCAGTGGTAGGTTAAGTCGTTTGTTCATTAGAGGGAGCAGCCATATAGGATGTTTTAGTGTACCCAGCCACAGGTAGTCTCTTCAGGGCTCACTGTAGGTCCTCAATGTCGAAGACGAAATGGGTGTGTGGTAGTATTCTGCTTATCAGCTGGGCCAGTGTGTTCCTTCTCCTCCTTCTCCCTCTTCTCCTCTTGCTCTTTCCTCCTCCTCCTCTTGCTCTTATCCTCACCACTGTTCTTCGCCTTTTCCTGCAACACGATGTACATTACTTGTCGGCAAGGAGACAGTCTCAGTTGTTGACCCAGAGCAAAGATGCCTCTGGTCTACCCGGGCAGGAAGAGGGTCGTACTCTGCATAATGAACCCCCCCCCCCCCACCTCCACGAGTACAGGTCATTTCATTCAAACACTTTTATTTTCGTTTCTTTTTCAGTTCTCAAATAATCTTCTATCTTTCCAGTTCCTTAGTTCCTATTCTTGCTCTTTTTCTCTAAAGTTCTTACGTGATAGACAGCATCTTGGAACGGTTTTAAATTCCCATTCCATTTGATCGTTCGAGATTCTATAATGACAAAGTCCGTCTCTAACACATGGACTTCTCTCTCAGGCTGCTTTCAGAGGCTCGCGTCCTAAGGAATCCCATAAGTCAGTAGAATAGTAAGAGTTGTGAGCTCTTAGCGAATATCCTGGTTTAGAAGTGTAGTCTAGGAGTAGTAACATTGTCTACACGATTAATACGCAAGAACTCCGGCCTTGACCCACACACACACACACACACACACACACACACACACACACACACACACACGCGCGCGCACACCTCCCGTATTTCCCTTTTCAATTAATATATAAACACTTAACCACACCATTCTATTTATGTTCTGGAAATGGCCGGTGAACAGAACGAGTTTCTTTTTTTTTATTATTTAAAGGAAATAGGAAATGAATATTATTTACCCACAAACGAGAGAAAAATTTTTTTATAACCATATTGAAACCTTCACCAAGACAACTTACCCGACCTTAAACATTTGACCTTATTTCGTGGCGTAAATAAAAAAATAATAATTATGGAGTTGCTGTCATTTTCGTGTAATTCCACCATGAGTTGTGCCTTTAATCCCGATCCTTATTATTAATACTATTCCAATTGACTTTCATCGTGTGAGTGTAATTTTTTTTTAAGTTTTAGCATTTATTTTTTTTTTTAACATTCAATGATGTCATGATACAACTTTTAATATCCATGTTATTGTAATTTTGTTTCATGTATTTTATGTATTGGAGAAATTTTATCCCTCCCGAAAAACAAACAAAAAACTATGCTCTTGTTTATCCACACGTTGGTACTGTTATTCACTGTTATTCACCTTACGCATAATATTACTTCAATATATTCGCTAAAGTTCATTAACACAAAAAGCAAGGTTGATTTTCTACACTAGACTCCAGGTAGAAAAACAAAACATAATATTCGATCTGTTTACATTATGAGAAAAACAAAGACGCATCGAGACATCAGATCAGGTAATGAGTGTTTTAAAGAGACTAACTTGGCTTCGGATTATCGACGATTCATATACGGCTTCATATATTGTACCTGAGGATGATCTAACGCCTTTCATTACGACAATCTCACTTCAGGCTATACATGTCAAATAGGATAACTATAATGGAGTCGAATTTCCTCTGAGACTCGACTGTAACTAAACTTTCTTTCAGCCTTATTACGAGGAAAAAAAATATCCTAAGACGCTTTAAAAATACATGTACTGTTCTCCTGAATCTACCTGAAGTATCTTGCCGATTTAAATGTCGGGGAAAATGCACCGAGACTCTACCCTAACTCTTACCTGTAATAACTATGCTTTAATCACAGTTATGGGGAGGGAATAATCACTGCATGAAGTATAGAGAGTCTGTCCCTTGTACCCTGTCTTATCCCTGTGATTTTAATGGCTCAGAAATTGTGCTGAGACTCTACCATAAATAGATGTGCTTTAAACACTCGAGTTACGGGGGAAAAAAAGATGACTGTATGAAGTCTAAGAAGCCTGGGGTTATAATTGCTAGAACCTACCTCCTCGTCGCCCGCTTCTCTCACTAGAACCTATCTTCTCATCGCCCTCTTCTCTCGCCAGAACCTATTTTCTCCCCACCTTCTTCTCTCACTAGAACTTACCTATTTCTCACCCTCTTATCTCACCTGCACGAGTCATAACAGGGACACGCCCCAGCTTACCGTCACGGATGGTCACACGTCTTATTTAGTACACGAAAGTATTATGGAGAATTGTTCCCAAATCTCCTCGACACATTCCCGGTATGACGACATCGACAAATGAAAGAGAATTGACGGTATCAGGTCACGTTGTTTGGGGGATAATTTTACGGGGAATTGACATCTCATTACTGGTCATTAAGTGAGTCGAGGTGAATTAGAAGGTTTGTGAAGCCGTTACGTTCTTGTGTAATTAGAAAATCTTTGTCATTATCGGAATTAATTGATTTACTATATATTGCAAAAATGGGAATACAAAAATAATAATACACATGAACACGTTTATTGTATATGGCTTCATGGTGAGTTTTTTTTTTTGTATTTGATTTTCTAATATTTGTCCATCCTATTTGTTTTTTGGTTAGGTTAGGTTTAGGTTAGGTTAAGTTAGGTTAGGTTACGGCTGTTAAACTTCAGGTGAAATAGTTTGGGGTTTCTAATCATTGGGTATTAAAAAAAATGAGACAGAGAACGCTAAATTAATTTCCCGTAATTAATTAAGACATTCAGGTAAACTTGCAATGGTCAAGTGTTCATGGCCCTGCAACATGTTATATAAGGAGTCAATAAAATCCATAAACGCTTCATATTATTTTCCACCAATTTCTTCAACAATATGTGAGGGAACACAAGGTAAACCCAGACACCATTTAAATACTGTTATCTGATGTTTCTTGCAGAGAAGCCGGTCAAATGGCCTCAGTCCTGATACTCCCCAGGTCTAATTAGTACAAGTGATGATGGTTAACTTGGACTGTGGCCTATTGATGACTTGGGACTAGACCAGGGCTTATTAGGGCTGGGGACTATTAAGACTGGGGACTATTAAGACTGGGGACTATTAAGACAGGGGACTATTAAGACAGGTAACTATTAAGACTGGGGTCTATTAAAACAAGGGACTATTAAGACTGGAGCCTATTAAGACTGGGTACTATTAATACTGGGACTTATTAAGACTGGGGACTATTAAGACTGGGGCCAATTGAGACTGGGGACTATTAAGACTGGGGCCAATTAAGACTGGGGACTATTAAGACTGGGGCTAATTAAGATTGGGGACTATTTGACATGCAACCTTCTTCGAGACAAGTTTCTCATATACCTGTAAGATCATCTTGAATCCGCTTCCTGTTCTCTTCAGTGTGAACCCGTAAATAAGGCTCATAAAATCCTTTGATAACATCTACAAAAAACCAGCACACAATTAAACCAACACTTATTAATCAAATATTGAAACGGCTTTTTTTTCTCTCTAAAATTATCTACCACTCTCTCTCGCCACGGCATAATTATCCTCACTTAAATAACAACGCAATGAAACGTTTACGAAATATCGCCGTGAATTCACATTATCGTAATTCTACGACACACACAAAAATTAAATATTCTCTAAAAGGGATTTCAAGAGCAAAAATATTGACCTTGGTGTAGTAATATCCAATAAATAACGATTGTAAATGTTGGATGAAATATTTATGGTAATTTATTGAGCGAACGCAGGTGTGAGAGTGACCAGGTGAGACTGTAAATACCACTTGTACAGTATGCTAATGATTTCCTGTATATTGGTTTTTGTAGCTCTTAAGTTTACATTTTTTTTGGGGGGGGGATTTTTTCTACTGCCTTTATATATACATACACACCAATGAGTGCAACAGGATGAGGAAATTTTCAGGAAGAGCGTAATGTATTAGGTCGAAAATCTTGGATAAATTCAGTGAAATATTTGAGGATGTTCAGCAAGTGGTGTCTTATGTAAACTGAGAAGAATGATGAGAAGAATGAACAATGTGGTGGAAGAGAAGACCCGTGACGAGGAAGAGTGAAGAAGTATTGATGCAAGTGATGAGTGAGGTTGTCTGTCAGGTCATGAACCACACCATGTAAAAGGTAACTACAAATTCCTTAAGAAAAATCAAGTAAAATGATCATAAATAAAATAAAATAACATAAACTAAAACGAAACGAAGCGAAACGAAACGAAACAACCAGTAAACAATTTGTGGATGAAAGAAATATATGAAAAAAAAATATGGTTTTTCTTGGAGTGAAATTTCGGTGTTACGAAAATTAAATTTAATTCTTCATACTAAAATGTTAAACACTAAACTGTACCCTCAAGACGGACTCCAATGCCTTACTTCAAAAGATAGGAAGAATATTTTGACGATTTCTTTAATAACAGACGGAGCAAATAACAAGAAAATAAAGGCCATATATATTATAATCAGGAAATACAGGATGACGTAAGAAAGTGAATAGGAAAACATAAAAGAGGAACTTGAGCAGAAATACTAATAAAATACACTGGAGAAATAAAAGAAAAACGAAAAAAAAATGCATAAAATTATTTTTTCCATGGAGCAGTAGACTCATTATGAGGTTGTGAGAAAGAGATAAACACAACAACAAAATAACTAAAAGAATACAAGTGAACAAGAATAAAATAGAGGGAAAAACAATAAAAGATAAAGGTGATGATGTTAGTGTATGACTGATCTGTATTGATGGACAAGTAATCAATATAAGTTTTTGTGATATTCAGTAAACCAATAATCTTAGTGGCCATTATATCGACTGGTTAACATCCTATCGTCCTAACAAAGAGGAAACATACCCACACGTATAATAATAATCTGTAGTGTTTTAACTTCTCTACACTAAACCAATGAGTCATTCCTCTAGCACACACAGTCGTTAGTAAGTGTAGTCAATAAACCATTAACATTAGGAATCCAATCCGATCAATTAGTGACTATAAACCTAGTTACTGTTATAAATTATGTATTCGGATCACTTGGAAATTCCCCCCCCCCCTGTCCTCTTAATTCACCTTAAGATTAACCAAACCTAACCTAAACCTAACCTAACCAAACCTAAACCTAACCTAACCTAACCAAACCTAACCTAAACCTAAACCTAATCTAACCTTATTCCAGGTAAGCTGCGGGGATAATCTTCAGGTGATATGTATATACAGTATATTCATTATATATACTGTACTGAGAGATAACACTGGCACATCATTAATAACTTGACGGTCTTGGTCCAGTGATATGATCGAGACGACGTGACGTACTGTACTGTATATAGATCACTGTTATAATATTTATACAGGTGATCTACAGCGTTCTTACTCTCGTCCACACAGCTACTTTAAATCTTTCGTGGGTATTATTGTACTCAAGTTGGGATTTTGTTTTTGGTGATTTTGAAGACATATAACGAAGTATTTTATAAGGTTGAATTATGATATAGGTAACGATAAGAGGCATTACTTAACATATACATGACACTCGTGGACTGAGCTGGCGGAGAACTTTATTTTGTTTGGTATAAAGTGAGCGAGTGAATGAGAGAGAAATTTAATATTTGGGTCAGTGATTGAGTAACTGAGTAAGTAAGACAGTCTGTCACTGAAAAAGTTTTAGTTAAACAGTAACACATTTTTCTATGACATATTTTTCTACCTACCAGTGAGTGCATGAGTGAGTTTCTGTTTTTCTCCAAATTAAAATCTTCTTTGTGCTTCAGTGAATCAGTTTGTTATTAGTGCCGTCAGATATAGAGCTGATGACTCACCTACAACAAAAAGGTGTTTTGGACTAATGATCTCCCTTCGGTCCTTGGCATTAAATGTAATAGAAAAAACAAACATCATATAATAGTCACCAGGTGTGTAGATTCATCGCACAGACACAACCAAGTTTGTTGTTGATGAGGTAACTGTTGAAGAATCCAACACTCCTTTATGGGATCCTGAGACACAGCAGGAAGCTTCGGAGATCACCACTACCTGTGAGGCTCCGTCCTCGACCAGCCGCTGACAAGGTCATGACATCCAGGCTCTGTGATGGATTACTCACCACGCCAACATTGTAATGACAGCAAGATACAATGCTGAGTGTGACACAAGTACTGAGATAACCCATTAAGGGGAGGAGAAGATTAATGACCCACTACTGCTACTGTTGCTGCTACTGTTGCTGATACTGCGGCTGCTGCTTCTGCTGCTTCTGTTGTTGCTGCTTCTGCTGCTCCAGCTCCTGCAGGACAATGTTCCTGCACACAATGCTCAGTGTTGTTAAGAACCGTAGGTCGTGACCGTGTTGAATCGCCTACCTACCCCACACCTGTGACCTGACTCCCAGTGATTATAATTTACCTCGACCTCTGAGGACCTACCTGCCTGTCAAGTGGTCCTCTCGATTATGATAAACTGAGGACAACAATAGAGACGTGAGTATAGAAGCAGCGGAAAGATTTATGCTTTCTTGACGTAAACAACTTGAGGGTCGGACGTAGCTCATTTATCGAGGTCAAAGATGTAACAATAAAAGGCATAGATTTTGCCCTTTTGGTTCATTAATTTCCCTTCATATATTTTTTTTCATCACCTTTTAGGCCATACCTCCTGAATATATACACGATATATGTTTATGTATAACCTTGTCGTCCATAAGCCACAATACATTGTTCATCATCTTAATCTATTATGGATGAGACCGAGAAATATCCCGCGTAGGAGTATAATGGCGAGGGTGGTCAGGGGTTCTTGTCGTGCCTATATCCATTATCACCGTGAGATTTAGGACGATGTGACCGTTAGCTGTCAGGTGGGCGTGTTTATTGGGCTGGATCAAGAGGGAGTCAAACCCAGAGTTGACCTTTATTTTATCTCAAGCTTTTCTGGCCGGCAAAACAGACCAGCAGGTGCTTCACGCTCTACCTGGTAATCACAGTTATGTTCGTGATTGTTATAGTTTTGTTGTTATTTGGCAACAGTGTTTAACTTTGTATTGTAACTATAGACGTTTGTTTTGACTTTTGATAAGATATAGCTTAAGATACATTTATTATTTTAGGTAAAATTGATATTGACTACATCTATTATTATTATCATTATTAATATTATTGTTTTTATTGTAGTTATTATTATTATTATTATTATTATTATTATTATTATTATTATTATTATTATTATCATTAATATTATTATTATTATTATTATTATTATTATAGCTGGATGACTTGCTATTGATGTACTGTCAAGATATGGAACAATAGGGAAATTCACAGCTACTTGAGAGTTACCAGGTTGGTGATGTCGAAGCCATAAGTTACGTCGTGTGTGTGTGTTTGTACGATGAACATATTCCCATGTGTGGTGATTTATATCGCCTCAGCCGGCCACTTACAGTATACCTCCCGAGACTTACGTTGTGAACCATTGTTTGTTTCTGGCTATACGATGACGTCACAACAACTCTTCTCCGTCTCTAGTGAATATTGTTGATGAATATATAACTGTGTGTGTGTATGTGTGTGTGTGTGTGTGTATGTGTGTAATAATAATAATAATAATAATAATTAACGGTTTATTGAAAAGTTCTGCAGCCCGAAGGCTGAAAATATACATTGGACATAAATGACTTATTACATACATTGGTGGTTTAACAAAAGCCTTCATTAGAGAAAGGTAAAGGAACATACAGTGAACATACAGATTAATGTAGGTGTTGAACAGCAAAAACGTAGTGTAGTAACTCCCTCCCAGATGGTGTGTGTGTGTGTGTGTGTGTATGTGTGTGTGTGTGTGTGTCTGTGTGCGTGTGTGTGTGTGTGTTGGTACGTATAATGATGCTGATTCGATCGTTTTTATAATTCATTTATCTTATTAAGAATTAAGAGGCATTGCTGAGAATTATATGTATATATATATAAGCGTTAACTCTCACTCATAGACTCATATAATATTATGACGAATCTTAAATTTTATATAAACAAAATAACTTGTCTGATGTGTGAGCTGCATAAAGTTGACAGTTCAGTATCTCATGAGTCAGCCTGCCCTACCTCCTATCTTTATCATCATCTTTCCTTTATTACTATGACGTACAGATCTACGTGGTGCTTCCGACTATCCATCTCATCCACCTACGTTTATATTTTAATAACCTAACCTCACCTCGCCTCACCTCGCCTCACCTCACCTCACCTCACCTCACTTAACCTACCCAACAACTACACTGTATCCAGATTTTGTAAACGACCTCCACATAGCGGATACAGTTTTAATATTCCAGACACGGCAGCAAGAACTGACAGGATGTAAACGTGCCGGCTAGCCAGGTGTTCAATTGGCCAGGAAAGTATTCCATGAAAAAGAAGAAGCCACATTGTAAGCAGGTGGGCAGGAATGATTCAGGTAGCTGTTGAAGGTCTCTCTCTCTCTCTCTCTCTCTCTCTCTCTCTCTCTCTCTCTCTCTCTCTCTCATTCTTGACTGTTAACGTGAGAAAATGTCAGTAACGACCAGACTAAAGACAATAATAGTGTACAGTTGTTTGATGTCAACTTTTCTTACCAGTCGCCTTTAATTGTACTGAGTATCGTGTTATTGTAAATAGTGTTTTTATCCAAATCGACAAACTTAAGCAACACTACTGATTGTATTGTCACCTAATATGCTCCCCGACAGCCGGTAATGACCAGGTTGTTCAGGTGTGACAAGGTAGGACACATCTCACATTTAGACTCGGATATTCTTCAAAAACATGTAATTTTCACCACTATATCCTCTACAATTAATCACATTATTATTTTTTTTTTCGATTCAAGTTTTTCAGTTTAAATATATATAAATTATTTACTACTAATTCGCCTTTAATAATTATCAGGTGTCGCTCTTTGTTTTCGTCATAATAATTAATCACAATAAGTCAAGGTGTTGTTTGTGTACAGAGTAAATAAGAAGTTTACAGACAACCTTGACAAGACGAAAGGAAAATATAGTAATTATTTCTTTCTTTACCTTTGTCAACCTTTTCCAAATTTACTAAAGCTTCCTTCTCTCTCTCTCTCTCTCTCTCTCTCTCTCTCTCTCTCTCTCTCTCTCTCTCTCTCTCTCTCTCTCTCTCGTTTCCTACTACATTCATTTTCCTTGTAAACTTTCTCTTTTCTCCCAATTCATCTTTGGTGTTGTAAACTTTCTTCCTCCTGTCGAAAAAAAAATTGTAACTCTCACTTCTTTCTTATAACAGAGTCTTTCAATCTTCTTAATTCTCCTTTGCAACGTTCACCTATATTTCTCTCTCTTCCTTCTTACCTTTTACTTCTATCTCTTCTTTAGCAATGTTTTATAGTTCCCACTTTTATCTTATATCTCCTTACAAACTGTTAGGTCTTTTCATTTTTTTTTCTTCTAAATATCCATTATTTTGTTTTGATTATTATCCTTCACGTTTTTAATTTGTTTCATTCTCTTATTCCATCTCTCCCTCATTCTATACAATCTCTCTCTCTCTCTCTCTCTCTCTCTCTCTCTCTCTCTCTCTCCTTTCTATGTGTCTCAGATTCATTAACTTTACTGCAATTATAGTCAAGAAAACTCTGTTCTCTGTTTATTTAATCCCTTGAGTACGATGACTTAACCCCCTCGAGTACGATGACTTAACCCCCTCGAGTACGATAACTTAACCCCCTTGAGTACGATGACTTAACCCCCTTGAATATGATGACTTAACCCCCTTAAATATGATGACTTACCCCACCCTTGAAGTAGTGTCAAAGTAATAGTTTAGACATTGTACTCGAATGATTAAGTTATTGTACTCAAAGGATTATGGCATCTTTCTCATTGGGCTAATTCATTGTACCCAGAGAGGTTGGCATCGTACTCAAGACGCTCAGATATCTTACTTACTAAATTAATTCATTGTACTCAAAACATTGAGTCATTGGTACTCAAAAGACTTCATGACTAAACAAAAAGAAAAACTCGTGTTCTTTTAATCACATTTCAGAATCTTAAATAATGAACACTCAATTAACTGTTTTATTCTGTTTATCACTTTCTATTGTCTTTTAATCTTCTGACACCGATTTCTATTCCTCTCATTATTCCTTCGTCATATATTATCACAGTCTTACTTTTTTTTCTATTAAAATAGCCAACAACTTTCAGCCTGTAAAATATCACTATGATAAAAATAACCTTCTGTAATAATCCTGAGTGCCTCGCCCTATTCACGATGGTGCACGCCTTTCACTCTTGACATTTGCCTGAATGAATGGAGGTCGAAAGGAACAAATGGGTGTTTTATTATAACAAGTGTATTAATAGATATTTTCCCCTGGCCTGAAATATTGAGTCTTGCCGGCCTGGTTTGTGGTGCTGTTATCTGGTTCTTGCTTCTACAACTACTACTACTACTACTACTACTACTACTACTACTACTTCTACTACTACTACTCCACACATTTTATTACCTAACTATCCACAGATCAATGCTGCATATCTGTGACTGTTGCCTCATAGTCCACTGATACTTATTATTTATTACTTTTATTACCAATATTTTTACTACTACTACTACTTCTACTACTACTACTAATAATAATAATACTATTTTTGCTTCTCATATTATCGTTGCTCTTCAAAAGTAATAATGGATCTCTTGTGCATCAACCTATAAATTAATATTCAACCGAGTGTATATAATCTAATGGGATATTACGAAAAAAAAAATCATTTCTATTATAATTATCCAGGTTTAAAGTACATTCATTCCTTCGGTATTCACACACACACACACACACACACACACACACACACACACACACACACACACACACTGTAAAACGCTAAAAAGTACGAAAGACCACGACTCTTTTTACACTACATACACGATAACTGGTGCGACTCTTCCTTATGCCAAACGTGTCGGAGTTTGTGTGACTCCGAGGGAAGCTGATGAGGAAGAAAGGGTGTGAAGTGGATGTTTGTATTGGTAAAAAAAATGATAGAAAAAAAATGATAAACAGACTGAGAGGTAGAGAATAACCGAGAGAGAGAGAGAGAGAGAGAGAGAGAGAGAGAGAGAGAGAGAGAATGATCTGTGATAGGAGGAAGGATATAAGATGAGAGAAGGAGAGTGAGAATGGATACAGAAGGAAAGGAAATAGAGAGATAGAGAAGAGAGACAAAAAGGGAAAATAATCGGATAGAGGAGGAAGGAAATACTAAGAGAGAAGATAATACAAAAGAGAATAAAAAAAAAACGTGAATGTGAGATAAACAGAAGACTACATATTAAAAATCACCACAGTTGATTCTTTATATTAATACATCAACTTAATGTATTGTATCAAGTTTCTCTTTTTATTTATTCTAAGTGTTCGTGGTACTACGTCTCATGTTGGCCAAGGTTATGGAACACTCACGACACACTGGGTAATTTGCAGCACGTCAAGGCTCCCACTTTAAGATGCTGGATGATGTATTTACCTTCATATTTACATTAGGAAAACTTCGTCTGCCTCCTTTAGTGCAGGATTCATAGATCACAGGTAAGATCTATTGAGAAGGATGCTGATGCTTACCTGTCGTACGGTTTAGTTCTATCCCATAAACCTGCTTTGACTCTGTCCTATTTCTCGTCTTTTTTTGTAACTAAGGATGGCTGTTGAAGATAAGATTGTTTACATGTTATAATTTACGATATTATGTATTCGACGTAGATTATTTTTTTTTAGAGAGAGAAAATAAAAGACAAAACCTCGCAGTAATCATAATTTTTATCGCAGTTAACGAACATCACTTTCTCTCTTACACAAAATGTGACGTCACTCTCCTGCATAAGCAAATGGTCTTACTCCTATTTCATTATGTATTCAGTACCTGCACTTCCTGCAACCCTGCTTGCGTCGGCCTTACCACACCCCGCCTACAGGCAGCTCCTAGTGGATCAGTACACAGTGGTAACCTACATACTGCCCGTCTTGTCTTTCCTCCTTTGTTTCATATTCTTTCATAATTGTCTGGAATTTAAGCTATAAAGCTGTGATGGGTTTCCTCAACACGAAGCAGAGGGTAATTTAACATTTTAATACAACATCGTTAAAATAGGTTAAATAATAAGCAAAGTTATTGAGAAAAAACCTTGCAGTAGAAACATACTGACAGTAACTCATGGTCACTGGCCACCACAAGCGATAAAATTTCCAGCACCAGAATGAGTGACGTGGTACACAGGGATACACTCAGAGCGTCACACATGTTATCTTTAAGGCTTTCCCTTGCTGGTTTATCAAGTGACCATCTCGAGTCAATCCTTTATCGTCCTGCAAGGCTCCTGTGACACTTATCAGCGGGGACCCAGTAAGAGCGACCCCCCTCCCTCCCGAAGGCAGGTCCGTGGCTCCCGATGTGTGACATGTCCTCGAGTTTACTCCCGCAAGGAACGAGAGCCCCTTATATCTAACGTAAGCCAAAGCTGTGGTCTGACAGTAAACTTAGATTATCCTACGGCTTCCTTATAGAATATACAACGACTAACATGGTTTACCTGTTAGAGAAGGTTATTTAGTATTATACAGGCTATGTCGTATGTAAATAGTGGAATAATGTGACACGATTAAATTCACACAAACCAAAAGGTTCAGTTGAAAAAGATTTGACTTGACATATTAACCCAAGCATTAATATATATGAGTCTGAGTGGATGGCAAAAAACAATGAGACTCTCCCTTGGTGGGGTAGCGTGACCACTGCAACACACAACAGATTCATTTAACCGCTGCCTCCTCCTCGAGTTACTGTCGTTCGTGAGAAGAAAACATATATCCGAGCCGAATCTCATATCCACGAACGTACATCAAAATCCCTTAAGCTGGAAAAAGAAAATTCTCTTTACATCAGTTATAAGACAATGATCCCAACAAATTATTTTTTTTTTCACATAAAATTTCTTGATTCGTGGATGAGAAATGAGTTCGAAAGCTGCTATGTTTTTTTCTGTTGTTGTGTTGCCTAAGTTCCCTTGAAAATAATGACGTCTAAATAATATTATATTTATTTCCACGTACTGACAAATTTATGTACTGTATATTATTACCCAACTAAAAACCTTATTTTTTTTCCTCTTACCGACAGCTTTAGATGCATTCTTTAAATTACTTTCAGTCCATTATCATATTTTCAGCCTCGGTTATATTTTTCAGTGTTATTCTCAGCCTATTTTTTTTTCTCATGCATTCACAGATCAAATTACTCATTAAATACATTACCAATAATCTTTAACTAGTCTTCTTTTCTTTTCTCTTTTCTTCCTCTCAGTTGCGTAGTCGTTCCGGACTGTTTAGTTTTAATAACTAATATTTCTTGCATGACACAGCCGGGTCATGCAAATTGAACAACTCCATGCCGGGGTACAGGAGGGGAGGGGTTTTTTTTTATATGACGCAATTAATTTGGGAATTTCTTTAGTGATGTACCTTGACGTAATATATACTAGGAAAAACTTTGGCGTAGTATATATCAGACTTTTTTATTTGTTTTACTCATATACCAAGCATGGTGTGATGTAATTAGTATACAAATATTATATTTACTCAGGTTACAAATAATTGAAATATATCAGATTAACCTCTTAGAGTAAATTACTCTTATGTCATAATTTACATAAAGGAATATGAGAGACGAAATATACGTGTTTCTTCGGTTTAGTTTCTCTATAAAAATATTCTTGTAAAAACTGTATATTTTAGTTTAGTTTCTTTATGAAAAAAAAACATATAAAGTTAACAGTATTTATTAGCGAAGTTTATTTACCAAGAATTATCCGTGAGTAAAAACTGTCTGAATCACTCAAGCATAAAGTCTATTTTTTTCCTCACTGAAATCTGTAGATGTTTTCAATTTTAACACGTTGATTAAGACTACATATTGTGTATTTAGAGATACATAATTGGTATCATAAATTGTACCGAATGTCGCAGCGGGAGTTGTAAAAATACATTTTATATTTCGTGTTTGGTTTATCAAAATATATGACATCAATATTACGAGGATGTATTGGCTCAAGGCTAACTGAGTCACTTACGTTTACAGTCGAAGGGGAGGAAAGGGAGAGAGAGAGAGAGAGAGAGAGAAAGAGAGGGAGACAGACAGAGAGAGAGAGAGACTGAACCATAAACACGGGTAAGGTCTCGCTTCTTTTATCTTAAATAAATAAAGAAAAATAATATCTAGTACACTTATATTACATGGCGTAGGAGTAGAGAAGTGACTTACTCGGTCTCAGGTTTATCGAAGGTGTTGAAAATGGCCTCTGTCCTGATCAATGCAGAGGTGGATTGACTGGAAAAGAAACACATTCTAATGATCATCCCCCCTTCCTCTCTCTCTCTCTCTCTCTCTCTCTCTCTCGGTACGGATAAACAACCTCTACTTAAGTCTTCCCAACAGTAACATCGTTTATACATAAGCCTCTGAGTGGACAAGTGCATACCTGTCACACAACTCACTTTGTTATTCTGTCACCAAGAAGTAAGAGTAAATTTTCTCTTTATTCTTCTATTGTTTGTAAGTCAGATGAGTCAAATGCTTCTCTTATTGTCAAGGAGTCTGTATTCCGATGGTTTGTGTGTGTGTAAGTATAAATTAACGTAATCTACCCTTAAATAAAGCATAGATTAACCTTTTTTTTTTTACCCTTTAGATAAAGTATAGGTTAACTTTTTCTACACTTAAGTTAACCTAACCTGACTAATTTGACTTAAACTAAAGTAATATTTTCGTAATTAGTCTAATATGATTTAATCTAATTTAAACCATACATAAATTAACCTTACCTTTAACGTAACCTAATCTAATTTCACTAGCCCTAACCTAACCTAACCCACTGTAATTTAACCTAATATAATGTGAACTAATGCAACGAAACCTAACTTAATGCACCCTAAGTTAATTAAATCAAACTTAATCTAACCAAACTCAGTATAATCCACTTAATCTAATCAAATTTAGTCTAACCTAACATTACGTAACCTAACCTAATTAATTCTAACCTAACCTACCCTACCCTACCCTAAATCAAGCTAACCTAACCTAATCCAATCCCACCCACGGACCACAGAGCCTTTAGAGCATAGTAGAGCTCCCAGCCTCACGATGTACACTGGTGCATAAAAATAACATCATTGACTCTATACACCAAAGGCGGATTAACTAAAGATTATTCCTGGTCATCTATGTCTGCTTGATGTCGACCGTGAAAAAACGTACGTGTGTGTGTGTGTGTGTGTGTGTGTGTTTTAGAGGGTGAGATGTGTAGACGCATTTATTTTTATTATTATTATTATCTTAAAGAAAGAGTGTGGAATAAGTTACCAAATATCATCATTAACTCGAATACGCTGGATAACTTCAAATATAGGTTGGATGGATATATGATCAATAGGGGTTGGGTGTAAATGGGACTACCCAGCATGGGCCAATAGGCCTGCTGCAGTTTCCTCCATTCTTATGTTCTTATGTTTTAAAAGACTGTATACCATTAATTGCCAAGTTTATGGAATATTTAATACATTTGTGGGTTTTTCTCAAGGCGTGGCGTAAAATAAAACCACTCAATACATTGTTGGTTTTTTCTCGTTCTTTCAGACATTATCTATTCTACTGAGGTCAACAGGGAGAAACTGACTCAAGCTCAATGCCTGACCTCAATATTTTTTTTTTGTAATTATTATTTTTTGAAAGACTAGACAATACAAAAAAAAAGAAGAATAGTAATAAGAATTTTAAATCAAACTATGATGATGGGGATTAATTTGAAAGTGTAACCTGATTATTTTCTGAACGAGGTCAATATGTACCAAAATAATAGAAAAAAAGAATGATAAATCGATTAATGATGATGATGATTATGATGATTATGATGATTATTATTATTATTATTATTATTATTATTATTATTATTATTATTATTATTATTATTATTATTATTATTATTATTCCCAAGTTGAATCTATGACCTAAATAGATTTCTTCCCACAAGGTCAAGTAATAGGAAAATAAAACAAATATAAAGAACTGGATAATTAATAGCTCCAATTAACCTCGTTATTGTCACCATTGTCATTATCAAGTTAAATGTATAACCTAGATATTATCTTATTGCTCTACAAGGTAAAGTAATAAAGAAAAATAATAGAATAATTTATTATTTTGTTGAATTATAGGATGATGTGTATCTCCTGTTTATGAGATAGTAAAGAAAACTTGTTAATTAATTAATGTTTATAGAGAAGGTTAGGTTAGGTTTGGTTGGGTGGGGTGGGGTTGGGTTGGGTTGGGTTGGGTTGGGTTGGGTTGGGTGAGGTGAGGTTAGGTTAGGTTAGGTTATTTATAAGTCAGTAATAAAAACAAAGAATGATTTAAGCTTAGAGAGGTAATGCACGTTTAATGTATCGTCTTGTACTTGTATGTCAATGTGATTTTTTTGTGGATGATATTCCTCCTCTTAATGGTATTGATTTATATGTGTATTTAATTCTGTGAGAAGATGTGTCTGTGTATCTCTTTGTAAGTGTGTGTGTGTGTGTATGTGTCTGTCTGTGTCTGTCTGTGTCTGTCTGTCCGTCTGTCTGTCTGTCTGTGTTAACGTGTACAGAAGCTTTTAAGTATGTATATTTGTGTGGGAGGCTGTGTCTGTGTATGTTTTTTCGTGACTGCATTCAATTTTTTGTGTATATATTATTGTACGTGCATGAATCTGTGCCAAAATTGCTCGAAACAAGGCGAGCAAAGTACTGTATTTGGGTTCATACAAAGAAGTGTTAGTTACAAGACAAGCGAGGTCATCTTAAAACTATATCTTGCGCTTGTGAGACCTCACTTGGATTACGCGGTTTAGTTCTGGTCACGGTATTACAGAATGGATATAGAATCCCTAGAAAGATTTCAGAGGAGAATGACAAGACTAATCCCGGGCATTAGGAACCTTGAGTACAGAGACAGGTTAAAAATCTTAATTTGCACTCTCTTGAGAGACGTAGAGTGAGGGGCGATATGATAGAGGTGTATAAATGGAAGCCAAGGCTAAACAAAGAGGACATTACAAAGGTACTCAAACTATCCAACCAGGAGCGAACTCGTAACAATGGTTTTAAATTAGACAAATTTAGATTTAGGCGCGCGATAGGTAAACATTGGTTTGGAAATAGAGTTTTGGATGAGTGGAACAAGTTACCAAACATCATCATTAACTGGAATACGCTGGATAGTTTCAAACATAGGTTGGACGGATATACAGTATAAGCGATAGGGGTTCGGTGTAAACGGGATTACTCAGTATGAGCCAATAGGCCCGCTGCAGTTTCCTCCATTCTTATTCTCTTATATTCCAAATATATTTTTTCCTTACGTGTGCGTATGTGTGAATATTAATATAGACTCGTACGTCTGTGTACATATATGTGAGTATCTGTATGAGTTTATGTTTTGCACGAGGGTGTTTATGAGAGCCAGTTCATCGTCGTATTCACATAGAGTTTTTCTTCTTCATCCCAAAGCCATGAATCCCCATCACCCGGGGTGCGACACAGCCAAAATCTAATCCAGCTACCATCATAAATTGGTACGCCAGAATGAACACCCTTACCACCTGATTTGTTCTGCTTTCACCGCAACGAATCTCTGTCTTTATATGTCATTTCCAGGGACATATTCTGATTGCTGCCAATACTCATTATATATTTGCACAAAGGTTCATTTCCGCCTGCAGTAAAATATAAATTACAAAGTGTATTACAGAGAGAAGATATTAGTCGGATTAGATTGCGTTTATAAAGGTTCAGATACCTTACATA
The DNA here is from genome assembly GCF_018991925.1 of Homarus americanus. Taxonomy (NCBI): domain Eukaryota; kingdom Metazoa; phylum Arthropoda; class Malacostraca; order Decapoda; family Nephropidae; genus Homarus; species Homarus americanus. Next base: position 1,980,407 of record NW_024725031.1, on the reverse strand, counting down.
GGGGTTTGGGTTAGACATTACATTCTATTTTGATGATGCTGTGAGGAATTCAAACTCAAATTTCTATATATATAAATTGTACTCACTTCGCGCATTTTGGTTTTGTGATGATTTTTCGTTTAAAATGTTATATATTCTTACCATTGAAGGTCTATCATTATTGAGGGCCTTGGTAAATATCACTTAAGTTAGTACAGAATAAGTTAATACAGAAGTCATCAGTTATAAACCTGAATGTAATATTTAAGATGTAAGGAATAACTTCATCTTTTACTCATCCTATATTTGTCTAAACCAAACATCAGAAACCTTCAGATATAATACTCAACAATATAACCCGTAAATAGGCCTTTAGATAGAATACTCCAGATTATAATCCGTAAAATATAATAGTAATGCTGCTATAGTATTATAGACGACTGACCGACTTATTGTTCATGGTTAGTATATTGTTTGTCCTCGATGGTAACCCAAGGGCTCTCAGTCCCCGGTAATAATAATAATAATAATAATAATAATAATAATAATAATAATGATGATAAACCTTATAATGCTGGTAATGTCAGCAAGTCTTCATTCCTGTTTTCCTTTCATAAGTGTCCACAAGCCTTTAAAAGTCCTACCGCCTTAGGAGGTCGGCTGTAGCCCACAGTACCCGCTGACAGAGGTGTCTTGGAACATAACTTTTACCATAGTGTGCTGTTGAAAGTGCTTGCTAACGTGCCATTGTTCCGCTGAAAACACTTGACGCGAAAATGTGCCATTAAGACGACCCGAAAAAGTCAAATTAATCTTTCATCCTAAGGTCCAGTTTTTCACAAAAAACATGTAATTGATCGTGGCGTCAGCTCCAAGCTGGACGACTTTCCAGACCAAAAAAGACTACGAACAAGACCACCCAGACTGATGACTCGTTGAACACCACGATAAGATCTCGGGTGTTTTCAGTATGATTATTCTAACAAACTTTGTCTACCAAAAGTAGACTAAAACATGTTGGAGGAGATTCACCACCAGCTGAGGGAAACTTGGCGTTATAAGAGTTTCTTCCTTGTCGACACAGATGATTACAACCTGCATGCTCGTGCTGGTGAGGTAACCTACTCTGTTTAACGATCCATGAAGTTTCATTTGGTAAATAACAGGTATATTTGGTGCTAACTATTTTGTTGGAGATATAACTATAGATTACTCGGTTAATACAAAGCTGCGGATAAAATAATTGTTTTTTCATGTCACGCTAATCTTGAATGACAACAGAAAATAATAAGCTTGGCTGTGACATTATTATAGAATTATCGGTGTACGTTGATATCCTAATTTGGGTCACTGAACACTGACAGGCCTACAGCGAGGCTACAAACACAAGGCACAGCTCCAGGGAATTAAACACCACACACAGTTGCAATTCTTTCTCTTGTGGAGCATTAAAATCCATCAGCATTATACATCTACAGATAGACTTACACTCGTTTAACTCGTCTATTGGAAGACAAAAACGAATTATTTCCACAAGTCTCTCCGGTTCTCTTCCATTTACAACATAATTATATAATTTGTCAACTATAAACACCTGCTACAGATTACCCCTACAGGAGAGGCATTATCACGATTTTACACTGTATTATATTTCTAAGCTGACCAGTGAAAGCAGTCAGTCAACCAGGCAATCTATTACAGCTGTTGTGAACACCGAGACCGTGTATAAAGCGATGAACCATTTAATATTCTGCTCAGGTTGTCTCAGGTTAATTGTGAATTTATTTAAGATTTTATGATAATGCAAAAAAAATATATATTCTAGGTTGATGAGTGATGGTTAGAACTGGGTCGTCTTGGGCTCAGAGCTCCGTCGATTATCTGTCTGTCATCTTCGAATTTGCCCTCAGCCCGGTAACTAACCTTGTCTTCCTATGATGATCTAACCTAGCCCTTCCTAAGCTAACGTAGCATAACTAACCTAACCTTTCTATGCTAACCTAACCTAACCTAACCCACGAACGCTCCCACCATCCCATGGACGCCCCCAACCCACGGACGCTCCCAACCCACGGACGCTCCCAACCCACGGACGCTCCCAACCCATGGACGCTCCCAACCCATGGAAGCCACACTTCCTCAACATTGCTAAAGCTGCCTCCCGAAAGCTGGGAATGCTGTACAGATGCCGTAGCTACTTCACTCCTGAGCAGTTGCTTCAAGTATATAAGGGATTCATGCTCTCATATCTGGGGTGGCTCTTCTTCTGTCCAACTGTTAGATTGGATGGAATCACCGGCATTTCGTCTTATTAACTCTTTTCCCTTAGTTGACAATCTTTCTTCCCTTTCTCTTCGCCGCAATGTTGCTTCACTCTCTCTCTTTTACAGGTACTTTAACGGGCAATGTTCGGTGGATTTGGCATCCTGAGTACCGCCGGCAAGGCCGTGGGCTCGTAACACTCGTCTTGCCCGCGGTGCCCACCGTTTCTCTGTGGATGTCGGTCACACTAGAATAACCTGTTATAGTGTTATAGTACATCCTTCTTTCCTCACACAGCCAAACTGTGGAATGCTCTGCCTTCTTCTGTGTTTCCATACTCATACAATCTGTCTCATTTCAAAAAGCTGGTTTCCGCCATCTTCGCGGTGTAGATTAATATAATATTTTTCTTTTCTATTTTTTATTTCTTTTTACTCCTATTTGTGCGCCCCCCAGGCCCCGTTGTGGGGCGATGACCTGTGCCCGGGTGGGCTATTCCCCGTAAAAAAAAAATAATAATAATAAACTACAGACGCTCCCACCAAGCCACAGACGCTCCCACCAACCCACAGACGCTCCCAACCCACAGACACTCCCACGAACCCACAGACGCTCCCACGGACCCACAGACGCCCCACGAACCCACAGACGCTCCCAACCCACAGACACTCCCACAACCCACAGACGCTCCCCAACCCCACAGACGCTCCCAACAACCCACAGACGCTCCACAGGCCGCTCCCGCCAACCCCACCGCTCCCACGGACCCACAGACGCTCCCACGGACCCACAGACGCTCCCACGAACCCACAAACGCTCCCACGGACCCACAGACGCTCCCACGAACCCACAAACGCTCCCACGGACCCACAGACGCTCCCACGAACCCACAAACGCTCCCACGGACCCACAGACGCTCCCACGAACCCACAAACGCTCCCACCCCGGGGATGATCCTTGTATTTTATCTCCGGCAGAATTTAACTTCTCCCTTCTTAGAAACTGCTTTAGGTCTTACACGTATTTGGATAAAACACCAAGATATTAAGAGAGAGAGAGAGAGAGAGAGAGAGAGAGAGAGAGAGAGAGAGAGTCAAGGTAATAATAATCATAATGGCAGTGAATATACCAATCCATGATATACTGTATATAAGAACATGGCAGTATATACCTTTAGCCAGGTAATAAAAGGCGTCGCTGGCACTATCAACACCACGAGAAAGTAACAGCCAATACAAGACATAAATGCCACCACGGCCGAGCATAAAAGCAAGTGACGTAATGAATGAACCAATCAAAGATACCGTGAAGATAAAGAGATAATAAAAGCCATATAAATTTATTGCCGTTAGCTACTGTTGGGGCTGTGGTCACGGAATAAAGTTTGGGATAGATTTTGTTTACGTCTGTGGTGAAGTTACTGTTGATTTTGGTGGAATTAGGTGGATCGGGTTGTGGGTCTGAGTTGTATTGTTAATGTTTATGGGAGATCGTGAGAATTTTTTTTCCTGGTAGGGCTGTGTGTGTTAGGAATCGAAGTGAAATTAATAATAAATACTCTCTCTCTCTCTCTCTCTCTCTCTCTCTCTCTCTCTCTCTCTCGTATCTGTTCACGGTTCCACACACACACATTACTGTACCTGTTATATCTATCACTGCAGAAGGTAACCAAACACACTTAGTTTGTATAATCCCCTAAATGTACTAACGCAGGTACAATTTTTTAATGAAGTTATTAACAACCATTACGGTACTACTACGACTACTACTACTACTACGTGGCCTCCAGCCTCCCCCAATAGCCACACCTTCGCCGCCGTTTTATTATCTTAAAATTAAATACCTCATACATAAGTAGCTATCCTAGCTGTGTTGAGTTAGTTGAGCCGCAGATCTATGCGGCATTCAGTGACTGTTGCCTCATAGTCAATATCTGCGACCGTTGTCGGCTTTGGAGCCGAAAATATCGTTTCCCTACTACTACTATTACTACTACTAACACTACTATACATTCTTAGGGTCATTATCAAGAACTTGCCCCAAGAGAGTTGAGAACTAGCCTCTGGCAACAACTCATAACAAAGTCTCCAAGTCGTGTACCAAGACGGTCACTCCGGCAACAAAAACACCACAGGTGTGTTTATTTTGCGTCTCGTTCTTGCATCGCTGGTAATCATGTAAATGACTCTCCTTAACTGCACAATCAAGATTGCAGGAATTGCATCTTCTTTTTATCCAACATTTGTTGCTGTGCTTTCCTAATGCAACAGGTTTAATGCTTAGATAAAAAAATTATCCGATATATATATATATATATATATATATATATATATATATATATATATATATATATATATATATATAATGTGTGTGTGTGTGATATGTAAGGTAATTAAGATACATAGAATAAGAAACACATATATAAGTGTGACACTCCAGTACTACTTGTGGTCCGCTCACCCGACACCTCCCGTGTGTAGAGCGGGTCTTTTCGCGTCCTACTTGGGGTACTTCACTAACCCGAGGTAAACACACACACACACACACACACACACACACACACACAAAATCTGACCACCTGAGTTCGATGTGTTTGGAAATGTACACAATTCATTTTCTTCGACAAAATCTCAAAGGACTTGTAAGAAAAAAGAAGGAATATTTACATATTTATTCAAGGTCCTAAGGAAGAGACACCAGAACTGTGGCAGAGACAGACAAATGATCTCTCATAAACCTGAGACACTTAAACACCGACATGCTTCTCGCACTAAAGAGACCTTTGTACATTCCCTCACTTTGCCTCATGCACTGCACCTTTTTTTCTCCTATTTATGTTACAAATACTTCAAATACTAACTATCTGAAGCCTCGTACTCACTCTTATTACGAGTATTGTTACGTACAGTTTTCTCATTATGTTGCATAGTGCGTGTTGTAAACAATACTGTGACCACCTCGATTATAATGGGGATTTTTATACTTCTGAGATAGGTGAATTAAAATAACCAGAAACTTAGGCACCTCAACTATTTAACCCGAAGATTAACCGCCCTAATGGTACATGGGGGTTAAGTTAGGTTAGCGTCAGTGTTTGGGTAATTAATCTTCAGGTGAAATAAGGTGGGGCTAATATGCAGCACCGAACAATTATTTGTGTCCTTGACTATCGTATACAAAACATATAGTCTCTTGTGGTATTATGTGTGTCTTTCTTATTATTTACGTGTTTATTCGTGTGTTTTTTTGTGTGTGTATGTACTACATACCCGACCGGTAGTGTAATAGCTGCCATACTCGCCACGCAAGCGAGTGGACTCCGGGTTCGATCCCCAGGCAGAATGAAACGATTGGTAAGTTTCTTTACGCCATTTGCCTCTGTCTACCCAGCAGTAATTGGGGACTTGGGTGTTAATAGATTTGTGGATCGCGTTCCGGGGTAATGGTTAGCCAGTGCAGTTGGCGAGTTGTCCGGCCTTCTTGGATTATTCCTTGACACTGGATCATACAACTCGTTAACTCAGGGTGTGGTTGTTATGTTGATGACAGCTTCTATACCTTAAACAAATTCACGTGAAGGTGGCCCTCGGGCCGGCCAGCCTCAAACACGAGAGGCAACCATTAGCATTATTTATACACGTACAGAACACGTGTACCTTATTAGTGGTTTCTGTTGTCGGACAACTTCTCATACAACCGAAAATATGAATAACGAAGTATCATCACTTGGAAAATAGCAAGTTTTAACTACAGTATTTGTATTCCAGTGAGAAAATGTAGTTTATCTCAACAATAATTGGCTGTATCATGCATTTATAATTGGGTTGAATTCATATTTATTTACACTTTTATTAATGTCGGGTTTAAGGTGTAGACTCATACCTGTAGCCAATTAGTACCTGTAACTGGAACTTACACATCTGAATGAGTGAAAGTCAATCTAAATCTGTAATTATATAAGCATCTATTAACTTATATATAGATCAATAACTTCACAATCGAGAACGAAAAAATGGTGTTTGTTTTAATAAGGATTTACCTTCATAACCTTGTAAATGTATTTGTCATTAGTCACTTCTCTTGACAAGCCTTTAATTTGTGCTTGGTCTTATGAATCTCAAAATGAACACTGCGACTCCTGTTGTCTGGGTAGGGTTGTCAAAATCCTTCGTCTGTTGTGTCATTTAGTCTCACACAATTTGTAGAGATACCTTTTGTTATTGTTTGTACATCCTGGGCCTCCCATTACCCAGAGGAGTATTTTCTACTCCATCGTCTCATTTTTCATCACTTAAAACAAAAAACCATCATAATGATAATATTCCCATTGATAATAATAACAATTACAGTAATTACATTTTGTTGGGTAGTTTTTTTTTCTATTCTTCAACAGCTTTATAACAATTAACAGGAATCAAATACAACTCTTATTAGTGAAACTTGTTCTCAGGAAAATTTCACAACCCAACACTGACCACCTGTCTCAACTAATCTCTTTATTTTTTCTTTCTTTCTCTTGTTTGTTCTCTTGCACGAACAACAAAGAGACGTCACTATATCATTCCCTCAAACATCTACACGTCACTCGAGTTTGTGATTTAGGCATCTTGTTCATGTTGTTTCATTTCACTCCTTCTCAGTTGCTCCTGTTATCATCATTGTCTCTTATTCTTATTTGCCTCCTCCTCCTCCTCCTCCTCCTCCTCTTCTTCTTCTTTTTGATCCCTATTCCTAGATTACTCGATTTTTGCATTTCCACAATTTTACTAGAATTTGCCCTTTTCTTTATTTTTATCTACTCTTGTTATTCCCTCTTTTTCTTCCCACTTTCTCTCATCCTTTTCCAATTCGTTTATTCGCTCACACACTCTCAACTTCCTTCACTTCTCATTAGCGCTGGTCATTCTCTGGTCTCTCTTGGCTTCTTGAAACCTTTTTTTTTTTTGGCCGTCAGTGTGTGCAATTACTGGGGTCACCTTCTGTGGTCCATCCAACTAAGTGATGAACGCAGGACACACACTCTCTCTCTCTCTCTCTCTCTCTCTCTCTCTCTCTCTGGAGGTTCAATTATGGATGCCATTAGTACAATTACACTAAAATGGTTAAAAATTGGTTTCAGAATGGAGAGAATTTCTTTGGTGGTGTTCATGGTGGTAATGTAGATGGTGTAAGGTGTTAGATAGGAGAATTAACAAACAATCCAAGATGACATGGCGTGTTAATATGACATGATTTGTGAACAGGATGTAACAGAATTTATCCACGCCAGAATATAAACTTAAGAACACGCAATTGTCGGAGTTATTTATTTTCTAGGCAGTTGGTCAAGAAAATGTTTTGCAATTGCGTATGTGCATTGTGCATACTTTCCTAATTGATAATAATGCTTCACAATACGACTATACAGGTGTGTATTTGTATATTTTTTCGCTTAAGACTTTATTTACACATCAATTAGTAATCCAAACTTACGACCTGCAAGAATTTTTTTTTTTTTAGCTCAGACCCGTTATCCTTGATGGCATATTTTGTCCTTTGATAATAAGTTTAGAGTTTAAATATAATTTTAGCAACACTCAACCCAACTGCTCACTCCGCAGTACCTCCAGCCCTGAGCGCTCGAAGTAACTATGGCAGGCAGCTTAATGATATCTCTGATGACCCCACCATAAAGAACTAAAACTTGAACGGTAATTATGTTGTTTTTTCCAGCCGGGAGGACATGACTTACTAGTGGGTTACAGCTGATGGTTTAACTCTCACTGACTAAATTGCAGTGAGAGGACTGAGGGGCTTTGTTCTGCCGGTTTATGGAACTGCTTTCTGAATAATGTCTAAATCTGAGGTCCATTTACTTGTCGTTTCATTTGTCTTTCGCAGGTAATTACGGTCAAGATGAAATATATATATGAAAGAAGGCTACAAAAGCTGCAGTACAAGGCTCACGACCATAGAGCAACTGAGGGTTCTAACTAAGGGACTGAATAGCGTCTGGTTATGATATCTAGAGTCAATCCTCGTGATAAGAGTCGATGTAAACAAACGCCTGTTCAGTGTTGAGATATTCTTATGTGTGAGATACAGTAAACGGTCAGGACCATGGAAACACAAATTAACGAGAAAATACGTGAGGAGAAAGTGAATTCAAGAGAAGATGATATGACATATTTCTGTGCTGCATAAACCAAAGCCTTCAAATGTGTATTCTAGATTAATATATGCACTAGTATCAATAATTAAAATGGGTTATATCTCTCTCCTTATCTAGTGGTGTTTACACGTTAGTTAATTAATAAAGACTAAAGTAATCAAGTTTACCCTCCGTGGATATCGTTGACATGATTGTTGTTCTTATAATATATTAATGTTCTTCTTCGCCTCAAGCTTCCAAACACATGACTCAAGGCCAACAATAGTCAAGACCTGTCGAAACCTCAGGGATAATTGAGGATGACGATAATTTCTTCTTGAGTAATAGTTTTGGTTATACTGTAATATTAAAAATAGGACTTATTTCTTTTGCTCTATTTTACATTAGTCCTTTTGGGCCATTCTAATATATCTAATTATAAGGGAAAATCATCGTTTGAATCATCGAAAATCTGGAATCTGCTTTCTGTATCCGTTTAGATATGCAAAATCTGACTGACTCACACACAAACCGATTATAATACCTGCTCTTACTTTCCTAAATGGGAATGTACTGTTTATAGAACTACAGTTTACACTTATCTCTTTATACATATCTGAGAGAGACAGACTCGAGCTATACAGAGGCTCATGATGGCAAAACGGGTCTGCCTCATGACTATAATAACTCTAGCGGTTTAGTGAAGGCTACCTGGAGGTGTATAACAGGTGGGTGGCAGGTCTGCTATAATGGTCCTTAATGACCTATAATCTAACAGGTAGACTCAGAGCTCCCGCCTGGATTATAACACCATAACCACTGAGCACCCAAGGATATCAGCATCATTTTTGCATATCAAGGAGAAAATTATCCAAGGATTATAAAATTATATACGTATATTTATTTCAGTTGGTGTTTTGGATGCTTTCTATATTATCTGGTTATATATTCATTAAGGAGAGCTAATTAATATGCATATAATGTCAGTACATATTCAGTATGGTAAAAAATTAATCACGATATAAATTTGGATTTTATACGTCGACTGTGTGTGTGTGTGTGTGTGTGTGTGTGTGTGTGTGTGTGTGTGTGTGTGTGTTAGAAGTCATCAGACACTCAGAATATTCTACCTAGGAAGTATTTTATCATCTTCCTCATCAACCTTCGGGTCAGTCTAATGTTCTGCCTATCTCTCTCACTTGCGTCTTCCTCTTCATCTCCTTCTTCAGATCAACTCATTCTTGGCTCCTCTGATCGGCTCTCTCCCCCCTTGTCTTACCACCTGATAAAACCGTCTTAATATTGTCTCCTTTTTCCTTATCTCTCTCTCCCTTTCTCTTCACAACTGTCCTCATCCTATCCCTCCCTTTCTCTTCACAACCTCCCTCAGCCTTCAGCACCGAGCCTATGTAGTCAGACCTATCCACCTGCGTCAACTTCACATTTCATCTATCCATAATCCTATTCTATCCCATCTCCTCCCGTCTTGCCATACACCATAATCTCTGTCATCCCATTATTTACCTTCTGGCCCACAAGACTCTCCTGCCACGGCAACACTCTTCTCGATAGTTCTTCATCTGTTTCAACTGCTATGGTAAGATTATCTACAAATAGAACCCTCCATAACCACCAGCTCCTGATGTTCTCACTCAGTACCTCCCTCACGATCAGGGCCAGAAAGACACCCAAAGATGGACCTCGATGTTGACCGACTCTCACTACACACTGCCTTGGGTCTCCGTCGATAGTTCTTGTTTGGTGTTCAGCTCCTTGGTACATCCTCTCCACCATAATATCGATTTTTTAAGTGCCTCCCTAACCTAACCTAACCTAACCTAACCTAACCTAACCTAACCTAACCCCCCCATGGTATCGTTAAGTCGTTGTTTAATCTTGAGGTGAACTAAGCTGAGGTGTCTAATCTTCACGTGATCCAATATTATATAAGAATTAGTAACGCTGATGAGTAGAGTCTAGCCAACACCTCAAAACTCTTATACACAGATTCATAACACCCGACTCACTACCGCTGATGATCGTCTCTATAACTCATAACTTAACGTGAATACCTCTAGTCCAGGCTGAGTATTTTTTTTTGGTCCACTAAATGATCCCTAACTCGGGGAACCAGTCTAGTAACCTGATTGTTTTTTTTTTAAGCCACGAAGGAACCCCGTGTAAAACTTCACCTCCACACACATCATCAGCCTCGCTCAAAGAACTTCTTAACGACTTGTTGGACGACTACAGTAGAGTGTGGCCAGTCTCCTCATTGTTATTCCAAGCGACATTGTCTTAAACGTTGTGCTTCGAGGAGATATTTGAGTATAACCTCGATGAAAGTACTTAATCCATGTCGTCATCAGTATTCCGCTAATTCCTCGTAGATCTTGTTGGCGGTGCATCTATTTAACAACAGGTTCAAGTCTCCTACACTGTATAATTCGATGCAGAGGATGAGTAATGCTTGCTGACACGTATAATTATTCGTCTTTGCTGATTCTCTCTCTCTCTCTCTCTCTCTCTCTCTCTCTCTCTCGTGTAAAGTTGAAAAGAAACACGGAAACTTAAAGAAACAGGAGGGGAAAGCAGGAGACACGATAAAGAGGCGAAAGTTACAAGACAAGTGTAGAAAACCGAGTTACACCCATATTATTAGTCACCCAGCCTCAAGTGGTGCGTTGACAGGAACTAAAGGAGGAGACCCTAAGCTTACACACACACACACACACACACACACACACATACATTATGACGACGCAGTTTCAGCACCGACATATGATCCCTTAAGGTCGTATTAATGGATATAGGAGACTGATATTGGTAATAAGTTGACCAGATAACACTACTGTAGAAGGCGTATGAGGAGGGTCTGAAGGATTATAGAAAATGAGTGTTGGTATCTATCTGACTTTATGACGCTACTGAAGAAGGCGAATGAGGCGTAATGATACTTGGTTCACCTAGAGGCCATAATCCAAGGCCAGGTCTCGGGGTGCTGAGGGCGTGACCCGACAGACAGGCAGTATAGTATCTCGGCTCAGGTACCAGCCACTGAGAGTTGTAGTGGTAGTAGTGACTGTAGGGATGGTAGTAGTGGTAGTAGTGGTGGTAGTGGTAGTAGTAGTAGTGGTGGTGGTAGTAGTAGTAGTAGTAGTAGTAGTAATGGGCGCATGTCACCGTAACCTACAGCTTTCGACGCTGCACACAGGAGGAACGAGAATGAGAAGATCAGGGCAAATGGGGAGAGAATTCTAAATGTTGATGAGGGCAGCTTCACTTCTCTGGTGTTCACAACCTCTGGTGGGATGGGACCAAGTGCAAGATGCTTCTACGCCAGACTCGCGGAGGCTTTTTCTGAACGGAAGCAGCAGCCCTGAAGTTACGTCACAGCCTAGTTGAGATGTCGACTGTCCTTCTCTCTGCTAAGGTCTGCATTGTCAACCTCAGGGGAACGAGATCGTCGGCCCCAAACCCGGCAACGGTAGTAGATATTGACTATGCTGCATAGATCTGCGGCTCAACTAACTCAACACAGCTAGGGTAGCTACTTTTGTAGTAGGATATTTAATTTGAAGGTAATAAAATGGCGGAGAAGGTGTGGTTATTGGGAGAGGCTGGAGGCCACGTCGAAAAAAACATGGTAGTAGTAATGACAGTAGGGGGGGGGGGGTTGTAGTGGTGGTGGTGGTAGTAGGAGCAGTGGTGGATAAAAATATACAATAAAACTTGAACAGCTTTTTGTAATTCTTCTACACTCGCACTCGTAAAATAAGAAAAACTCGATTTCACTTTCGTCGGCTTAAATGTATATACAGTAAATACTCGATCTCTCTGTCCCACGGTGTCGAAATTTGTAATCTGTTTGGAATATTTGTGACAAAATAATCTTCCAAAATTTTTACGTTTGAAATTTTGTTTTTCATGTTTTCTTTCGATATTTTCTTTCTTACTGTATTAACTAAAATTAAAAATATCAGTATAGGAGATGTAAACAGGGAAACCAGATACCAGATGAACAACGATGCCATAGAGAAATCCGACTGCGAGAGAGATTTAGGAGTTATGATAAGTAGGAACCTTAAGCCAAGTAAACAATGTGTTTTTGCTCGTAACAAGGCTAATAAAGTACTTGGGTTCATGCAAAGGAGTGTTAGTTACAAGACTAGCGAGGTCATCCTAAAACTGTATCTTGCTCTTGTGAGACCACACCTGGATTACACAGTTCAGTTCTGGTCACCGTATTACAGAATGGATATAGAATCCTTGGAAAGAATTCAGAGGAGAATGACAAGACTAATCCCGGGCATTAGGAACCTTGAGTATAGAGACAGGTTAAAGCATCTTAATTTGCACTCCCTCGAGAGAATAGAGCGAGGGGCGACCTGATAGAGGTGTATAAGTGGAAGGCAGGGCTAAACAAAGGGACATTACAAAAGGTACTCAAACTATCCAACCAGGAGCGAACTCGTAACAATGGTTTTAAATTAGACAAATTTAGATTTAGGCGTGAAATAGGTAAACACTGGTTTGGAAACAGAGTAGTGGATGAATGGAACAAGTTACCAAATATCATCATTAACTCGAATACGCTGAATTGCTTCAAACATAGGTTGGATGCTCATATGAGCAATAGGGGTTGGGTGTAAACGGGACTGCCCAGTATGGGCCAATAGTCCCGCTGCAGTTTCCTCCATTCTTATGTTCTTATGTTCTTATATACGAGATTATTAAGCTTCTCTGACAGTAAGACCAAATTAGTTTATACATGTTTTTACATATACATATTACTCCTGTTACTTTGCATCTGTTTTAGTGTTCTGTTATGTTATCTATCACTGCCTTCTCTCTGTTCTTTACTGTTCCTTTGTTATCTTTCTTATCTTAACTATTTGTACCTCCACATTCTTCACCTTATTGATATTTCTGTCTGCGTTCCTTCTTTGATTTCTGTATGTGCATCTATACAAACACACACACACACACACACACACATATACACACACACACACGTACAACGAAAGTAGCCCGGATAAAAAGCAGGCCAGGTAAGGAGAGGTGACTAGCAAGTAAAGAAACACTTCGTCAGCAAAACCTCTTATCTAATTATTTTACGCTGATCTACACATTGATTATCACCGAAGAAAAGGCCTGTTGGTATATGAATTTTATATCAACATGATCATATAGAGGAGAAATTTTTTAGTTTTTTTGTAGGAAGGTGATTTTGTAGAGATAATCGACGTACAATTATGTATTAACAGACTGTAGACTGAAATTATTTGTACCCGGTCAATTTAATGGACTACAGGACCGCTGTATCAGGAAGTGTAAGATATAGATTCTTATATTGATCTGAATTTATATCGATTTATATTGATTATATTGAAATTGACCTATATTTTTTTTCGTTAGATCTTTATTATTGGAATTATTATTGAGAATTTTAGTATTTCGGTAAAAAAATTAAATCTTTAATAATGTAAGATTAAAAATTTTTCTGATTATTTATTATATTATTGTTTAATGTTAATGTTAAAATGATGCAAGACCAAAATTATGCACACACCTAGTAACACATCACCTAATTCTTGCACGTAATATTTCACTCCTGATGGTGTTATCTCTCGCATTCTTCTTCGATAAGACCACAAGTATCCTCAGTAATTGCTTTCTACTCAAGGTCTGTCTGTCTGTCTGTCTGTCTGTCTGTCTCACATCAGATCTAAAAGCATTCTGGTCTTTGTTGATGTTGTACCTATCCAAATCCATCGCTTTATAGTAACTTGTAGTTTTATCGCAGATTGAAAGTAATATTCCGGAGGGCCAAAGGTCTTGCCTGTATACAGATCAGCATCAACCATCTACACTATTGTTAGCTTCAGTGTTTAGGCTAATTTACATAGTAACACTTGGGTGTCAGTCAGCGGCTGTCACTCTCACAACAGATTAAAATCATAAAATCATGATGACCCATTCTAAAATAATTAACAAATCGACAAATAAGGGTTGTGCAGTAATTATGGGTATAATACCCAAGGTCCGAGGGCATAATAGTCACCGCCCTCATTTACCCGAGAGGCCATAGGCAAAAAGCGAGGTTAGGCAGGATGTGGAGGTCAAGAGAAGCGTTTCAACACGGAATTAACATTGGCACTCCTCCCCGCTACCTGTCCCCAGTGGTTCGCCCGAGTATGCATTTACTCCTTATATATATATGTGCGTGTACGAGTATGTTTATATAATGATTACACATATTTGAGTTCTTTTTCACTTAGGTTAATGAACCTCCGTATTTGATTAAGTTCTGTCATTATAGTTGGCATCATTAACAACAGTTGACCGTCAGCGGGAGGTGACGGGAAGACTGCCTTGAGGAAATCCGACACCCGGGTGGCTCCTCTTGAGGTATTCCATGCTCCTTGAAGTGTTCTGTGCTCCTTGAATGTTCCAACACCTTCTTGGTACTTCTTGAGTGTTCCAACACATCAGTAGTGCTCCCTGGGTGTTCATAGACACAAGTAGTACTCCTTTAGTCCTCCATGATACTAGTAGTGCTCCTTGAGTGTTCTAAGACACAAGTAGTACTCCTTTAGTGCTCCAAGATACTAGTAGTGCTCCTTAAGTGTTCTAAGACACAGGTGGTACTTCTTAAGTGCCCAAAGAGACACTAGTAAGTGCTCCAACATTTTAGCCGTGTTCCAGCACTCTGCTAATAGTGCTCTTTGAATATAGCAAGACTCTGGTGGCCCATCAACACCCGTGTAGTGCTCCACGAGGTCGTGTTAAGACCCTGGTGGTGATGGTGGACCCTCGGGCTCCAGCACACCCAGGTTGACTCACTCCCCGCCATCCATTAACTTCTCCCCTCCATCAGGCAACAAATGGCTGCTCACCACCTCACTGCCATCAGCTCCTGAAGAAAATTATCGCGACAGTTATATTACACTTGGGATAAATTGCACTCGATAAGTTAACGAATACAAGCTTAATAGTGTCACATTTGAGAGCAATAAAAGTAAATGATTTTTGTGCATTTTTTTTCTCATATGATATAGGGCACAGTTTATTGGATTAGCTTTTTATAGCTCTGGTTTAACACTTACTGGTTGGTGCATCGTTTTGTCTTAGTGTTTAAAGGTATCTTACCCGTGTGGTTGTTGTTATTATTATTATTATTATTATTATTCTTATTCTTATTATTATTATTATTAGTAGTAGTAGTATTATTATTATTATTATTATTATTACTCACCTTTATTTCTCGTCACAGATCCGCCCCTATACCTCACCAAACTGCTTCATCTCATCCCCGGGTGATCCATTTCCTCCACACTGATCCATCTCTTCAACTGACGTGGGAAGCTGACCCCGTAGAAGCGAGGCGCTAAGGCAAGCAATCTATCTTCACCGAGTTGTTAGTTAACTGTAGGGCTTTAGTTCCCGTTCTCTTAACTCTGATGTGTTCTTCTCTCACATGGTTCTGACATTTTGTTTTTTTTCATTCATTCTGTCCTGACATGTTATCCACTTCACCTCCTTAACTCAGACATGATTTCCACTCACTAAACTATATGTTACTCCACAATGCCTCACCTCTGACATGATCTTCAGTTCTGACATTTCCTCCACTCACTCGACTCTGACACATTGCTCTATTGATCCTCATAATGAACAGATGAACATGATTTCACATATCTTTATACGGTATATCCAACATGGACTAAAGGTTGGAGAAGCCCTGATGACGCCCACTGTATAAAACCACTAACAAATTTTATGGTTATGGAAATATTTATAAAATCTCGTTAACCGTTGTCAAAAAACGTTAGTGGTCTCAAATAGGCGCCTTGTGGTACTCCGTGAGTCATGTTTTGTTACGTGACCCTGTGGCGGCGACCTGAATAGACGAAGAAGTTTTGAGTGGATGATGCTAATGATGGACTGTACCTCATCTTGTAAGTGGAATATTAATATCATAGACAAAATGAGGAACCATTTTCTTGGGAACATTATTGGAGGTTTAAACATTGTTCTCATAAGGCGAAACCATCGTCTTTAAGAATTTAATATATCACTTTGAAGATATTAAACCATCCCCCTCTTTAACTAACTATCTCTAAGGCTTACTAAGTTTTCTTCTCTCACGCAACTACGGTCATGTCATTACGCTGTCCACGCACCTTGTACTACAGCAGGTGAGACTTGTAGGGATGAATATAACGAAGTAGGTGACGTCTGATATGGCATTTAGGAATCATTTCTGAGTAAAATAAATGAAAGGTTTTGCAAGTCTTTAGATAGATAACATACTGTGACAGTGGACAGCATCTCTGAACTGATTGTGTACTTAAATAATACCTAGAAATTTTAATTTTCGATTCGTAAAAATGTTCCATGAAGTAATTCTTACAATGCTTACGTTAATAATGTACTAACAAATTCTGCATAAAAATATTTACTTTACATTATTTTAAATATTAGTCATAAATTTTATTTACGTAAAACTTAATGATTTAAGCAATTATTCAAGTAAATATACGTGATACTAACAGATAACCGGTAATTATTTCAATGATGATTACTGATAAACTCCTATTAATAAATACTTACAAAAACCTGAAACATGTCATTTACAGCAAATGCTCAACTTGGCTAAACTTGTGGAGTGAAAAATAATGAGACGAATATGACAGACATATTGACAGCTTGTTTAAGTAACTGAGGCACAAATAATACATATATACATATATATATATATATATATATATATATATATATATATATATATATATATATATATATATATATATATATATATATATATATATATATATATATATATTATTCTCTATATATGTAACTAATACAGTTTAAGTCTTGTAGTCAAAGGAGGGAATAAAATTTAATAACAAAGACTATAATGAGATTGGTGAAGACTTATTTATTATGCGTTAAGTCAAGAGCATTATAACCTAAGATATAGTGTCTGGAGCATTAAACTCCATCATTTATTTTAAGAATAATTACATTAATCATTAACATTGTGTTCAAAATAATTTCTACTCCACCAACTTTCACAGTAAAGAAAACCTCCACAGCAATATTGTTTTAAATTAGGTGTTTATTCATGTCCGGGATCCATATTAGGACGCGGCTGTCAATCTGCTGAGTTTACGCATCAGTCATTTACTCGTCGATAACTATTTACTTGTGTGTTTCTGACTGACGAATAAGGAGGAGGATTAAATTTTACACGAGCAAGATAAAATATCGGGTGTCTCAAAAACATGTCTACACACTGACTTACATATTTTTGTGGAGGTCGCGTGAATATTTTTTTATTTTTTATAACAGCAATCATGTCCTAATTTGTTAATGTCCTCGCATATCAATAAATAATGACACTATCGCTGTTATAATAAAAGTATTCACTTGATTTCCACAAAAGTCTAGAAGTTAGTGTTTAAACATTCTTCTGAGACAACCTGTATATTTAATCTGGTGATAAAAACACTCATAGATCAATCTTCCGAAGACTCAAGCATGGTTCTGTCGACAGTCCGTGCCTCTGTGCTTATTCTTATTACTATTAGATTCTGAAATATGTGAGAATGTTCTTTAGGTTAATAAATATGGCACGAGATGAGATCAGACAAGTGTCACTGTCAATCCATTCACAGAGGCAGGAGCTCCCTTGGTGCCACACACACACACACACTGAAGAAAGTTAAGACGCAAGGTTTGTGTTGTTGCTGGTTAGGTGACGTGAGAAATATACTTCGTGGCAGACAAAGAATAATACACACACACACACACACACACACACACACACACACACACACACACACTATCTAAAGCCATAAAGGAATGTCTTAAATCAATTCCACATGAATATTTCATCATATCTATCGTATCTCAATAGTTTATTAAAGTAAAAATAAATACGATGAGATAATATATCCTACACTTTTATTTTGTTTACTTAATACATTACTTGTAATTTATTTAAAACCTACAATCAGTATTCATAGTTAATTTATGAATATATAGACATTACCTAATATAGTACATTCAGTATATTATCTAAAGTCATATAAACATTACTAATGCATTATGGAATATGTATAAACATTACCCATAAACTATTCAAACACACAAACATCACTCATACACCACTCAGGAACAAAAACACAATTACTCCTATTTTATTCAAACACATACAAACACAACTCACTTTAGGGGATTTTTTAACCAATCGTGTTTAAGGGGAAAGACAATTTGTTAAGAAGTTTCATCACAACATATCCTTGACATCTCTTCTGAAACTTTCTAAAACATTTTCATTTCTGTGGTTGCACGAACATGGAGATTAAAACTTGGGTTTTTATGGGTCTCCACGCAGCATATATTAACACCACAAAGTTCACGCATAAAGGTGTTGGCTGGATGGTAATAAACATCTTGGTGGTCTGTATGTAACCTTTACTTTTTATCATTGTGTCAACACCTGGCCAAGAAGAAAGAAATGAAAGTCGAGTCTGTTGTTGCATTCAGAAATAAAATACGAGTTATGAGAATTAAATAAAAAAACACAGGAATTTTATGGGTTAACTTATGATATCGTTCTGCTATTCGAAGTTTTTTGTTCCGTTTGAAAGTTTATCGAAAACTAAATTCAAAAAGGAAAACAAAAATAGTAAATTCTGTATCAAAATTCCTCATAAACAATTATAATAGAACCATTTTTTTTACAGTAATAAGTTATATGAGAAATAAATTAAAAAACAAATAACGAAATTACTGATAGATTATAATACCAACACAAATAAAAATATGTAACTCAATGATGCAATGATGTTTTTACTTTCGAAAATTATGTAGAAACTAAAAAAAAAAATATTATAGTTTTCAGATAATTATAAACACATCGTGCAGTGTTATATAGTTCAGACGTCCATGAGTTTTAATATTAAGACATCATTTACTCTTATCTTAACACTGATTACAGAACCTTGATGTCTGAGGCAACAGGAAAAATTACCTCCCTTATTTTTGTATATTTTAGATAATTGGTTTATGTTGTATCACCTTAGCGTATTTGCTTAGATATCTTAGTTGTTGCAGCACAGAAATCTTGAGGTGAAGCTTAAAATTTTCTTCTTGGGAGGGAGTCACAGTGCCCCCTTTAACTGTGGCAATAAACCTGGTATCGAGCATCTCTCCTTGACCAAGCGAAGGTGGGGAAACAGAGGCTCCGTTCTATTGAAGACCTTTTTCCCCTGTTAAATCTCAACTCACATCGGGGCCATCTGTGTGTCTCAATCCCCTCATTTACAGAGAAAAATCATCACCGAAATGTCGTTTTCAGGGATGTCATTCACGTTCGATGAGAGAGGAGAGATTACAGGAGGAAACACACCCAGTAAAACGGTACTGGAGAACCTGAAGAGGTTGAGCAACTCGGCTCCCCCAACACAAGAGCAGTACTGCCTTTGTTCACTTTACGGGATGTGAAGCAACATCGTATGAAAGGCGCTGCTTATCTGTAAATATGTCTATTAAGTATCCCTAGTAACAAGTTTATTACCTTTTAAAGTACAATAACTCACAGAGGTTTAACAAGTAATGATAGTCTATTACCTGTTTTTCGAGTTAAAAAAGAAAAAATCGCTACAGGGAATGAGGCTGGAATACCCACGGTGCTGACATGCTTCTTCTCTGTTCCCGCCAATATATTCTGTCTATGAAAAAGCCTGAAAATTATGCGATGAATATATTTTCGTTAGATAAGCCAAAATTATGCCCAACACATGGCCCAGACAAAGCCTCCAGCATCAGGTAGGAGGATCAGCGCAAGAATAAGTTAAAGTCAGTTGTGTCATGGTATCAGGTACATGTAAATAAGAAACTATATTGGATCTCTTCCTATGGTGAACATTTTCCAATTTATGCAGCACAGTTTATAACAGATACAAGACGAAACAGAATGTGAAAAAAAAGATTGCGTTAATATCTGCGTTACCTTATATACAACACGATATAGTCTGTAGATTAAATTGATAAGAAAATATACATAAGGCTGTCATGATAAAAATTAATAAAAAAAGTATTGTATAAAAAATAAGTTTACTATGAAAAGGAGATTTAATTATTCTTGTCAATTAAAGTAAATCGTTTAAAATTCAACATAAACCGTATATAAACCTTCGATAACTATTTAAGAAATTTAGGTACGGGTAAACTACTGAATACCGAAGTAAATAATGTATAAACCACCCACTGTGAAGACATGAATCGAGGTAAATAATATGAGTATTGGAAGAAGAAAAAAAATTATGAGGAGACTACGTCGTGTTTGTGTGAGGAAAGACAGATAAATAATTCATCCTGGGCAGTAATTATATACAGGAGTCAGCCATAAGTCTGTGATAGAACCAGGTAAGGTCGAGCATTATATTGGTTCTGTAGGAGACGATCTAATCAACAGGTGGTGAAGGTGATAAGTCCTTGTACAGTCTGGGGGGGAGTTTATACCTTGTCTTTGTCCATGTGAGTGTTTAGCATCGTCCCTCGTCTTGCCGAATGTTGCATAGAGTGGATTTTTGGTCCTGGTGAATGTTGCATGAGGTGGATTCTTGGTCAGAGTGAATGTTGTATGAGGTGGATTTTTTTTTTGTCCACGTGAACGATACATAAGGTGGATCTTAAATCACGTGAATGTTGCGTAATGTGGGGCCTGATTCACGTGCATATTACATGACTTAGATCCTTGTCCACGTGAATGAGCCATGACGTGTTTTTTTGATTCAAGTGTTATCTTTGTCAACCCAACACAAAAACTGAAGAGGTAAAGGAATGGGTACTTGACTCCTCCCTTGAAATACATTATAGGTGTTAAATATATTGGTTTTGGTAGTTACTGTGCTGATATGTGTGTGTGTGTGTGTGTGTGTGTGTGTGTGAAGGAGTCATTTATAGTGTGCATGTGGGCCAAAAAATCAAGATTAGGCAAACTTTGATTATTCCTAAGTTGACCCCTCCATTTATCTCTCTCTCTCTCTCTCTCTCTCTCTCTCTCTCTCCCAGCCTCTTCCTTTTGGCAGATCACTCCCAGCCTGCCACGGAAGACACGGATGAAACAGAGGGGAAGAGGTGATATCATGGCAAGCAAGGTGTTAGGGGATCTCTATGGTCAGCTAATCTAGTTGTCAGTAAGCTGATCGAGATGTTAGTCAGCTGATCTTAACGATAATCAGCTGATCAGGATGTTAGTCAGCTGATTTGGAAGTTAGTTAGCTGATTAAGATGTTAGTCAGCTGATATGGATGTTAGTCAGCTGATTTTAGTGTTTGTCAGCTGATCTGGATGTTAGTTAGCTGATTTGGATGTTTGTCAGCTGATTTGGATCATTGGATGTTTGTCAGCTGATCTGGATGTTATTCAGCTGATCTGGGTGTTAGTCAGCTGATCTGGATGTCAGTCAGCTGATTTTAGTGTTAGTCAGCTGATCTGGTTAGTCACCTGATCTAGTGTTAGTCAACTGATCTGGATGTTAGTCAGCTGATCTTAGTGTTAGTCAGGTGACCTGGATGTTTGTCAGCTGATCTTAATATTTGTCAGCTGATCTGGACGCTGGACACGTGGTTCCTATCTCTATTAGGGGAAGCTGTGCTCAAGGCAAGATTGTGAGTGGAATACAATAAAGGCACAACTCTGGATAGAGTCATCACAAGTGGCAGCCGAAGGGAGAGCCTTACCGCGACAAAAAAAGAACAACAAAATTACCTGAACACGACAGAATTCACCTTAACGTTTGTATCAACCTGGAATTTATCATTATGGTTAATTTCGGATACAGTAAATATAGCCATTACTGTTTATTAATCTGTTTACTTGATGTTGGGTACAGTTTGATCGTCCCCTGAGATGCATACAAAAACGTTGTTCTTGATACCGATAAGAAAAAAAAACAAAAATACCAAGCTCATAAAATTTTATTAACCAAGGCTTGACAGTAAGATAGCAGAAAATCAGTCCTTCACACACACACACACACACACACACACACACACACACACACACACACACACACACACACACACACACACACACACATTGTCTTTCTTGAGTTCCAGGAAATGTAGGTTAAGTTACTGTGACTCACTCCACGAAAACAATAAATAAAAATGAACCGATTAAAAAGAAGACGGAAGTTGCATTTACAAATCACCCCGTGTTGTCTTTAACCCGTCAAGGAACAGGAGGCATAACTTTTAGTGTTGTACTCAAACTCTACAACTCTGGAGGATAAAAACAGACAGACAGATTACAACCTCATAATCCTGACATGGGGTAAGAGGATTATGAGGGGAATAAACCGTACCCAGAGTGATAAGTGTCAAGTGTCGTATGTGGTGTGTTTCTGACAAGAGGATATAACTCCGTTTATATTATCTTATCTAAAGGTGTTTCTCAGTTCATTCAGGGTAAGCATGAAGGAGAATATATAATGTTTCTCAATTTTAAATTCAGCATTAAGGTATTTCTCATCCTGTATATCATAGTTGGGTTGTTTCACGTAAGGATGAAACTCGTCAGTATATATTTCTCAACATAAAAGTTTAAAATATTTCTCAATGCCGACTCGTAATTTTTTGTTTGTGATCTTATCGACTTTCATTGTCCTGTTTCTTGTAATCTTGAAGGATAAATCGGGTGAAATATTAACAAAATGTTCTCTATTACCTTTAAGTTGAACGGATCACCCTAACCTAACCTAACCGAACCTAACCTAACCTAACCTAACCGAACCTAACGTAACCTAACCTAACCTAACTCTATCCCTGCAGTTAGCATTAGGGTGGTTTAATCATCAGGTGAAATAAGAGGGGGGTTGGTGGAAGGGGCAAATCTTCAGGTGATCCAAAAATTTCCTCCTATAAGCTGCGTTACAATACCATAGACCATAAGAGGACTCGAACCCAGGACCTCACGCAGATGATGAGGTCGTTGTCTCCACCTCTGATCACAGCTCCTCTACCTGAAGGAGGAAGGCAAGACTGTGATCCACCGTCTTCCACTATCAACACCATCCAGGTCATTACCACCAACCATACCAACCGGTACCACCACCACCATCCTCGTTATTATCTATCGTTCGTGTTACTACGGCCATCACCTCAACTAACACTACCAATCAAGCTACCATCACCATCATTCCCATTACCATTATTATCATTACCACCATCACCACCAATATCATCACCTCCACTACTAACACCACCACTACTAACACCACCACTATTACCACCACTACCACCACCACCATCCAGCCTACTACCACCACCATCACCACCCAGACCACCACCACATTGAGCATGCAGGGAACGACCGACCCGACACTTGGCCAGCCGTGGACCGCCATTAAGACTACATCTCAAGCTCGCAACGTCGTTTGGCTGAGGTGGAGCACATATCCATTAAGCCCCACAAAAGCTCAGTTGATGGTAATGTTAGAGACGGGAAAAAAAGAGAGGAGCGACAAGGGAATATGACGCTGGCATTCCTCTCCTCAGAAATATATGTAAGAAAAAATGAGAGAGAGAGAGAGAGAGAGAGAGAGAGAGAGAGAGAGAATTTACAAGAAAACGAAGCTCTCTCTCTGTAAAAATATCGGTGTGTGGAGTCCTAGCGTGAGTTGCAAATGTAAGTCAGGAGATGCCTCGAGAATAATTTATGTGCTTCCCAAACTGCCACAATTATGGACGCCGGGGTGATTCATCGTCCACAATGTATATCATTCTACCCATGATGCATTGTGATGGTAAAACAATTGCGCGACACTAATAGACCGACGAGGAGCAGAGGGGGAGAGGAGGACGCCATTCCATAACCCTTCTCCTCAAAGGTATCTTCGTATATATATTCCTCATTCATTGTCTTATCGGCTAATTCCCGTGTGCTTCTTGGAGTCCAGACACCCGTGATTGGATCTCTCGGTGTTAATCAGAGTAACTAAATTCAATTCGATGTGGTAAATACCCAGAGACCCGACGTTGGAGGGGTAGGGAAGGTGGGGGGGGTGTGAGAGATGAGATGGCTGACAAGGGGTGAGATGTATTGGACAGGAGTGGGTGCGGTAGCTGTCTGCACCTGCTGCAGGGGGTGGCTGTCCAGGGAGGAAGAAGAAGAAAGGAGAAGAAGAGGAGGAGGAGGAGGAGGAGGAGGAAGAAAGAACTGATGGAGGAGCAAGACGAAGATGAAAGAAGATCAACAGAAGGAGGAAGAAGAAAAAAGTGAAGAGACTACCAAAAAAAAACACCAAAAATATCTCCAGCAGAAAAGCAAGACCCAACATGATGTTCCCTCACCCACAAGACAGACGGAAGAACAACCCACACTCACACCTGTACTGGCCAGGTAGTGGTGGCTGATCCTCCCAAGCCGAGATATGAAAATTTAATTCTAGGTGTTGCTGGCCGGAGCTCGGATTATAACCTCTGTGCGTGTGTGTGTGTGTGTGATTTGATTAATTGCTAGTGGAAGTTAAGTGTTACGTACCTGAGAGTAGAGCTGCCTCAACCTGTTTTGTATTATCTGGTTTATCTGATTCTGTCTGTCTGTCTTTCTGTCTTTCTGTCTCTCTCTCTCTCTCTCTCTCTCTCTCTCTCTCTCTCTCTCCTTAACATCCTCTACTCTTTCGTGCTTCCGTTCTTTATTCTTTCACATTTTGTTATTCCTTTACATTTGTTTATTCTCACCAGTTTACACTCATTCAACTGTTTAAACCAAACTTGTGAGGGCGAGAATTAGTGCACACACTATTACCACTAAAACGAAAAGTCCATTGAGAAAATAATTGTTAAATATCACCAAAATTCACCCTAAAGAGTTAGTTAAGTGGATAATGTGTATTAAAAAGAACCTGAATAACATGTAAAATAACGTGAATTGTGACCTGAACTAAAATGTAAGCAAATAATTTAACATATCTGTCAGATTAACAAATGAAAGTCGTAGCTAAAAACTAACCCACCTGGATGAACTTTGACCTCCCGTGTCCTTCACCTTTAACCTCCCCCCAAGTGTCCTTCACCTTTGATCGATTTGGACCAGGGAAAAAGTTAACTGAAGAATCTATTTCAAGAGGCTGGAGGCAGTAACTCAAGAAAGGTAATCATCCGGTGTTCTTGTGGTGGTTGACGTGTGAGGCTTCATCGTGCCACACACACACACACACACACACACACACACACACACACACACACTCACACACACTCACACACACACACAACTTTCGTGAAAACTTTGCTTTAACTTGTGATGGATCTTGAACAAAATTTATTGCTTTTTCTTGAAGACGAATTCACTTTGAAAACATCAATAGAAATATTCCAATGAACTAATATTGACAGATTATCTTACATGGCGGATTTTCTATGTGATGAATGAATAATGTCTCTAATTCAACACATAACGCGAGTGTATATAAAATAATACCATCTTGAGTGGTTGGTTCCCTGGAGAAAACTTAATTAGTGCCAGGCACCCACATGACAGAGCAGCGGGCACTACAGTACTAATTGGAGCCAATTTGCCGCAGCTTCCCCGCCTCCTGAGGCTACTAAAGGCTATACTACTGAATTATCGTGGCTCTGTGATCTTCATTAGATACACCCTTAAAAAAAATAGATTCAGTAGAATGTTTATATATACCCGGTATATATATTGTGCCTAGTACAAGTCAGAATTTGTTGGGTGAACTCCAAAAACCTCTAATAGGCTCACTAATAGGCCTGGTCAGTAATAGGCCTGGTCAGTAATAGGCCTGGTCACTAATAGGCCTGGTCACTCGGTACAGTAAACAAGATCCTGGTTGATTGTTCTCACTTTAGTGCTCACCTCTCATGATCTTATTAGTTATATGACTGTTTTTCCTCTTCATTTTTTCCCCATTTAAAGAAAGTCGTCAAGAATGTTGGTGGGTCGGTAAAGGTTGTTCTACCCAGTACCTTATAAACTTTAACCTTTACTTACTGGTAAATGCTTCGAGCTATACCCTTCAATCCTTAATATCAAACACTCAACTAACCTAACCTAACCTAACCTAATCTAACCAAACAACTCAAATCTTTACTTGGACATTAGTATATATATCAAGGGGGTCGTTTATCATTCTTATATTACAGTTCTTCCTTGTAAATATATTATCTTATCTTGTGAAATATTACTCTTGTGTTATTTCAATCATGATTCGGAACCCTGAGTCAATGAAGCTACTAAAGCATTTATCTATATTACTTAAAATCTGATAAAAGTTATGAAGCTTAGTAATTGATTTCTGATTTCTTATATAATATCCAAGTATTATTATGGATGGTCCGTATAGTAACGCCTACCCCCCCCCCCAGTACCATGGGTCCTAATAAACTACCACGCACTCTTTTATATCAACGCACTTCTTAATAAACATACCTAACCCAGTCTGCCTCAGTAACACACCTTCCTACGCTGTGTCTATAATAAAACTTTTGATTCTGGTAGATTCAACTTTCCACATTAGAAAACACATATTTCTACCCAGGCTTGTTAACACACCTTTCCACTTAACGTTATTAGCATACCAATTTATGTACTTTCACACTCCATTTAAAAATACCTTTTCACTTAAGTAACATACTCTTCCACTCAAGTAACACACCTTACCACTCAAGTAGCACACTTTACCACTCAAGTAACACCCTTTTTCACTGTAGTAACACACCTCTCCACTTAAGTAACACACCTTACCACTCAAGTAACACACTTTACCACTCAAGTAACACACCCTTTCACTGTAGTAACACACTTTACCACTCAACCAACACACCTTACCACTCAAGTAACACACCTTACCACTCAAGTAACACACTTTGCCACTCAAGTAACACACTTTACCACTCAAGTAACACACCCTTTCACTGTAGTAACACACCTTTTCACTCAAGAAACACACCTTACCACTCAAGTAACACACCTTTCCTCAGTTGTAACACTTTTCCACTATAGTAACACACTGTTCTACTCTACGTAATTAACTTACCACCATTACGAACCGATATGTTTAATAAGAAACACAAACAAGAAACACTGAAATATAAAGGAGGAAAAAAAAATACCATCAAGGAATTTACAACACTCGACTCCTCTGGCTTGATAGGGAGAGGTTCAAGGACAACTTGCTCATATTTTCAGTCAAGTGGCAGCTGGAGGAAAACCTTCACTATTGTTCTACTGGAATTGAATACTAAATAGAACACCTTGTCAGCCTTAACACCAACACACTACTAGTAACGAAGGTTGAGGTGGGGGAGGGTGGGCTAATTAGCTTGGGGGTAGGGACTAAGCAAGGCCTGAGTCATGTTTAAACAGTTTATCTGAGTCAGTTATTATTTTAGTCACTTGAGTCATCTGTATATAGGTATCTTCAATTATTATTAAATTAGTCACTTTTGAGTTATTTTTATGTAATTGGTATGTGATTAGTGAAGAAGTTAGGTAATTTTTAGTTATGATTAAGTGGGTATATTGATTAGTGATGGATATAGTCACTGTTGAGTTATATGCTGACAGGTATAATAATCGGCATATATCGTGTTATAACGGTTTATAGGAGGATACCACTAGCCTCCTGTCCTAAACATGATCTAAATAAGTCCTAAGAGTCACGAGTTTGAACCCGGGGCACCTCCAGTAGACACAGCTGTAAATGGGTACCTAACTTTACAGATGAGAAAGTGAAGGCAGTCGAGTACAGTATGGACAACGCTGCTTCCCTGGGTACCGAAGGTTTAGTATAACATGTTAAATCCACTTTAACATGTCAATATAGATTTCAGTTGACAAGAGTATAGAGTCTTATCCTTAGCTAAAGAGTCAAAATAAATTATATCTATCCGAAATAATTGTAATTTTGATTCTAAATATGAATCTGATTAGTATTTTTTTAAGAGGTGATTCTGATTTACGTGTTTGATTACTACTCTGTCTCACTTACACAATATGTCACAGTAGTTATGTAAACCAATGAAATTAATGCGATGCTCTGGTCAATGCATTCTTAATAAGGCTAGTGACTATAACTGATGCATCGCACGACCGGGAGACCAGATGGTATCCCGTTCAACTACAAGTCAGATTTACTATTATATAAAGAAGAGTAATCACATAAATATTGTGAATTATACTTAAACTTATAGAAAAAGTACAGTAATTAAAAATACAATGGTAAACAATTAGAGACACAAGACAACAAGTTAAGAAAATAAAAACAAATGGGAGATAAAACACACAGAAAAACAACGAATTCAAACAACCAAGTACATGAAGGCTAACCACTAGATGACCCCAACCCTCACACGCGCGTGCACACACAAACACAAACTCGTGCATCTAGATACATACGCTATGAATATAAATAAAACGTGCACAAATGATTCTTTTATATATATATACTGTAAGTTGTATAAATGCTAATACCTTCATAGTAAGTCCTGAGAACAAAACCACTATCGTATGTATATTTATATCATATGTTTTAAACTTATCATATCTCATTAACTTGTGTAAACCCAAGAGGTATGAAGTACTAAGATGAGTGAATGTATATAATCACAATGTTTATAGATATGAGGATTAATAGCCATATGTATAAACATTGAGGAGAAACAATATTACAGGGAAACATTTGTAAACATGGAGGAAACATGACCACTCGTAGGCATATGTTTGTGTGGGTTTTAACACACGTATATTCTTGCATACAGCCACAAACCTTACATAAATACACACACACATACACACACAGACACACAAAAGCAGAAATTTAACACATGCACACAAATTAGCCTCCTGCTTGTGTGTGTGTGTGTGAGGAGTTCTTTGTCTACTAATGTGTGTATATGTGGGGTAGTTTGTGTGTGCAAGTAACGTAGTTTGTGTTTATGTGAGTTAGTTTGCTTACATGTGTATGTGTAGTTGTATACAGTATATGAGCTAAGATTATATACAGACACACATATGCACATAAACTAACACACACACAAACACACACACAGACAGACAGACACACACACACACACACACACACACAGACAGACACACACACACACACACACACACACACACACACACACACACACACACAAACAAACAAACACAAAACACTACGTACCCTAAAACAAACACCACCCAAATGAAATTATTTTAACTAGTCCGATCATAAATGCTATATAAATCCAACACCACAATGGAGGATCAAAACACTTAACGTCATGTACTTATAGAGAAAAAAAAACAGTATCTCATGAAATCTTCCCACCCCATCTCTTCAGCGTACTAGTTGGGTGGAGGGAGGAGGGGTCGAGACAAGTTAGTGGGAAGTTCCATCACGTTGTATTTCGTTTGATTGTAGTTGTCTTGGCTTGAAGGTCGATGTTGTATGCTTTAAAATATACAATATGCCTTCGTGTATGTCTGAAACTTTATAATATACCCTTGTGTATGTCTTAAACTTTATATTATACCCTTGTGTATGTCTTAAACTATAAAATATAACCTTGTGTATGTCTTAAACTATATAATATAACCTTGTGTATGTCTTAAGCTTTATAATATACCCTTGTGTATGTCTTAAGCTTTATATTATACCCTTGTGTATGTCTTAAACTATATAATATAACCTTGTGTATGTCTTAATATTTATAATATACCCTTGTGTATGTCTTAAACTTTATAATATACCCTTGTGTATGTCTTAAGCTTTATATTATACCCTTGTGTATGTCTTTAACTATATAATATAACCTTGTGTATGTCTTAAACTTTATAATATACCCTTGTGTATGTCTTAAACTCTAATATACGGTACCCTTAAACTCTACTATATTCCAATTAATATTTTGACGTGTAAAATCTACCTTTGTTTCCGTCTTAAAGTGCATTATCTACCTTCACGTAGCATTATACTCACTACAAATCCTACAAATGTTACCCTACGAATTCTCCCACAGAATAAATATAGATTTAAACGCTCTGACGAAGGTAAATATATAACAGGATAACTTTAGTGATAATCAGGAATAATTACACACAAATAAAGACTCTCAAAAACGTACACACAATGACACTAAGATGCAATTTTTCACAAACACAGTGACATTAAAATCTATACATTCACACACACACGATGGCACTAAGAGTTCAGTCATTCACATACACATAATAATGGTGCCCCTCGGGTAACGAGGATGGCCGGCCCAAGGACCACCTAGGCGTGAATTTGTTTAAGGCATAGAAGCTGTCGCCAACACAACAACCACATCCTAAGTTAACGAGTTGCATGACCCAGTGTCAAGGAATAGTCCGAGAAGACCGGACAACTCGCCAACTGCACTGGCTAACCATTACCCCGGAACACGATCCGCAATTCGATTAACATCCAGCTTCCCAATTACTGCTGGGTAGACAGAGGCAAATGGCGTAAAGAAACTTACCCTTAGTTACACACACACACACGCACACACACACACACACACATACACACAAAGATTAGAACAATATTAAAGGCGCTATTTTATATAAGCGGATATATTAAGTCAGTAAAGCCTTTCACCAGTATTCCTATTTTGTATTCAACAACTGTAAAAACTGAGAAAAAAAAACAAGAAAAAGAAGAAAAAATCCAATTCCGAACAGGATATTACCGGGGCAGCAAAACGGTGTTGTATTTAATTCCAAATATACAAAAGTCAGCGAAGTGCAACACCACAAAACTTGTTTCAAAACGTCAGCCACGAATGTCACGGTTGTCCAGCTTGTCGTGGAAGTGAAGGGGTTTACCTGTGGGGGCTGGTGGGGCAGCAGAACCACACTGGCCCAGTACTGATATACCCAAACACTAAAAAAAAAATATGTTTGAATAACTAAAAACTCAACCAAATAACATACATTTATACACAAATAATGTAAATTACCAGATAAAGAACATATGAATAATGTAAATATGCACATAATATATATAGATGAATGAAGGAAATATAAATAAAAGAAGTGGTATAAAGGAAAGTAGATGAAGAACTGAGTAATTGGCTGAGTACACGGAATTCACTATTTAAATAATGCGATGAATAAACAGATAAATAAATTGAATAATTGAGAAATATAGCAATGGAGAAATGTAAATACAGAAAGATAAACAGATAAACAGACATAGAGAGAGAGAGAGAGAGAGAGAGAGAGAGAGAGACAGAGAGGAGATGGAGACAATGATAAGATAGAGAAAGAAAGTAAGAGAGAGAGTGAGAGAAGAGTGAGTATGGGAGAAAGAGAGAGGGAGTATGTAGGCTCGAGGTGTTAGTGTACAGTAGAGGCGTCCTGGATGCATGCATAAACAGAGATCAGTTTTAGGATGTTTGTAATGTAACCACGGATAAATTATACATACATAGTGATAATTACGTGTGTGTGTGTGTGTGTGTGTGTGTGTGTGTGTGTGTGTGTGTGTGTGTGTGTACATTAAACACGATCAAAAGGAATGAAGAAATGACTAGGGTGGAGAACCGTCACAAATAACCGGAGATAAAACACCTGACATGTGGAACACCGTGACTACATTACTCATCTGATTACGATTATGATTCAAAGCAGGGTTTTTTTTTCTCTTCTTCTGGGTGGGTCATGGATTACTCCAGAGTGCTCGAGTATAAGAATAAAAGACTCGGGGTTAAGACTGTAACATTGTGTTAACTTAGTGTTACGTGTTGGGGCACAATATAAATACGACTGAAAACTATTTTAGGTTGTAAATGTTTGAGTCTCAGTATTTTAGAGACATTAAGAATGTCATGCTGATTTAAGGCACCTCCTTTATCTTCCTAGGAAATTAATTTCAAACTAATCAAAGTCTGATAGATGATATTCCGATACAGACACATTATTTGAATTACTGTACCTTTACTGTTTTGTAAATAAATCTGGCTATGAATAATATTAATAACAATTATAAACAATCAGATTAGACTCGCAAAGTCACACGTATTATTTTGTTTGAAAAATAGGCCTTATGGACCGATTTTTTCACAAAACGTGCAAGCTTCCTCCATCTATTGGTAAAATCATGAACTAAACGTTGACCTAACCAATGGGACCACAGCCCGGGAACTGTTTAGCTCATGGTCACGGAGAAGACTTGTCCAATGGCCTTCCAGTGGTGACGTATTTCTGGCACAAAACAAGTCTGTCTAACTACATGTGTAGTTACCCATTGTCAATAGAAGACGTTACCATACATCATATTGTTTTCTTATACGACTGAACAGTTCCAGAATGTTTCAGGAAATGTAATGACGTGTGTTTTATGTACCTACGTCATCCTTCACGAGTTACTACACTATAAATGAGCTGGCGGAGGTACTGAGACGTTGATCTTATGGAGTCGTGCTTAGATACACCGAAATATACAGGAGAAAAACTCCAATTTTACGACCATCTGTGGGTAAGAATTTCTTATAGAAAAATAATTTATCTACATCGATCAGAGGAAACTAATATTAATTATATTACCACTTTTACTCATAATAATAATAATAATACGAACGGACAGATAACATCACAGGGTAAATATATATCCTGCGAGACTTTACCGTATATATAGTCTGATACAAGTGATACAAAAACATGTAAAAAGTTTAACGATTGTCAGTCTAATAAAAATGTTGCAGGAGAGTTGCCATGGTGGTGAATGATGAAGAATGTTACCAAGTGTGGCGTAATGGTTGAGAGTATAATGACGAGGTGAATAACTGTGAATGAACGAGAGGAAACAACTCAATATACACACACAGACAAACACCATATACAAAATTACACAAATTATCATTTCATAACCAAATTGTCTAGTTTTATAAAGGTAACATAAGATAAAAAATATATATATAACATTGTAATTCAGTTTGCGTGGACCACAACAATGAACCAAGTGTTTGCTATACGTTTATGTAAGTCTTGGTTTAACGTGATAATGTTTTAAGTAATTACCAATCTCCTCATATTAAATATTACTTGTGATGAGATAATGAGTTGAAAATTAGCTGAGAATTTTATCAGATCAGAGTAAGAATGAATAAGATCCGTATATATCTTATACTGTGTTCTCATTTCCACATAAGAAATATCTATTCGAATAAATTTCCTGATCTCCAAATACGATTATTTTACTCACCCCGTAGTGTTCTGATCTCCACACATGCGATAGTATGGAATGAAGAAATTACTCAAGGCGTATCAGCATCAGATGTCTTAAAAGCCGTGTTGCAAGAATCGAGGGCGAGCTTTCTACTGTGTGTGTGTGTGTGTGTGTGTGTGTGTGTGTGTCTACATTGTTGTGTATGTGACTTTAGTGTGTGTGTGTGTTCATCTCTTTATGTGTGTAGGTTTACGTGTTTCCTCTCTTTTATTCATACAGTTCCTCATTTCGTCATTATACTCTCAACCATTTCGCCAACCTTGGTAACATTGTTCATCATCCACCACCATGGCAACTCTCCTGTAACATCTTCACTATATTGACAATTTTTAAAGCTTCGATGTATTTTTTTTACAACTTGTATTAATGACAATATTTATGTATCGTAAAAATGTCGTATGTTTAATATTTACCCTGCTCCTATATATTATTTTGAGGAGTACTGTAGTAGCAGTAGCCACACCTTCGCCACCATTTTATTACCTTAAAATTAAATATCCTAATACATAAGTAACAGTTAGCAGAATAATTCATTTTGTTTCACTTGAATATTTTTAAAGGTAAAAGATGGTCGTAAAATTGGAGTTTTTCTACTTTATATTTCGGTGTATCTGAACACGACTCCACAAGATCAACGTCTCAGTACCTCCGCCAGCTCATGTATATTGTAGGTAATGAAAGCTGTGGTTAATTACATGCCAATTACATAAATAAATATATCCTTACCGGCTTGTAGATAGAGTTCTGTGGGTACGTCAAGCTGATGATGAGAGCTCTTACCATATCCACGGACGAGAACAAAGTGTGGTTTCCACATCAATCGAGGGTCCCATGTTTATTTTCCACTTAATTTATTACCTACAATCCATTTATACTATTCATTATCTGTTGATATATACTAATGGAGAAAAAATTATTAAGTCCTTTACATTTTAAATGCATTTCTTGAACAATGAGGAATATATCATGGCGTCTCGGTGACGTAGAATGTTGACAGTCTCTCCTCATGACGTCACCAACTGTCATATGTTTTCCCCGTTAGCAGACGATATTCCTTAAGACGGTAGCCCTGCCACCGAGGTGACGTATTCCGTAAACAAAGAGACCATATCAACGCCCTCTGCCTCAGAGGCCCGTAACTAACACACACACACCAAAAGCTCGAGTTTTCCTATATTTCATATTACATAATTTTTGTCTCGGTGTCACTTGATACTCCTGCTCATGCTCAGAGTTTTGAATTTTGTGACTCGCAAGATGGCTTCTGTGTGCACCGGTGTTCTTCCTCAGCTTGGCAAACCATTCATCGTGTATTTGAAAACGAAGCCGCTGACACTGACATATTTTTAATGCTCAAGATATTTTACCAATCTCTGTGAAGTGCTACAGTTGTTCATCTGTAAAATATAGAACGATTGTGGAAGTATATCAAGAGTTGGGTGCTTTGTGCCGGCAAGAAGAAGGAACATCACCAACAATATTTTGCTCTGTACATTCTCCAAGCAGAAGACAACACTCACTTCCGCCAACAAGTAGCATCACTTTATCCTCTAGCATCTGTTAATTAAGGTAAGTCTTTTACACAACGGAGGTTAGGTCAAGTCCTTCTGATTTTTCTGTTTATGGGGTTTCGTTTATTTTTTGTCGTGTAATTTTATTATAATATTAGCTTGCTCTCACATTAGTGATTTGTGTACAAAGTCGCCAGGCGTGAATAGCTCCAACTGATGGGACATTCCCGACTATGCGCCGTGCTGTTTACCTGGCGCTGTAAGAAGCTCCATCTATGGGTTGAAAATCAAAACCGAACCAGAGGACTCACAAGGTTCGCTCCAATGGTTCATTCTGATTGCCGAGGACACGGACTTTTTGAGTTGACTGTACGTGTGTTTATGTTCCGGAAAAATAGGGTTTTATTAGAGAAAGCGAGAAAAATAAGTAGGTCATTCTGCAATAACCGGTCCTTAGTGAAACACAGTGGAGATGTATTCATAGGGCATCATCGAGACATGTACAGTCGATAAACTGCTGACACTTTAATGGCTCGAGAGACAAGGCTGGTGAGCAGTAATCCTTTAGTTAACAGTTCACACACGTAGGACCGGATTTCGAACCCGAGTCATAAAGTTATTAGACATCCACTCAGACATTCACTCCACCCACGCCGGTAGTGACGTAATCATTAAAAAATAAATAATCTTTGATAAACTGCACCTCGACTTGGTGGTCACTTGAGGATATTATAAGGTTAAAGGAAACAAAAACACAATGTATATGGAAGTGATCTCTCAAACGACACTTGAGTCGAGAGTTCCTTGAAGTCTTAATTCCACGTTGATATTAGTAATGAAAACAGCCAGAGGAAAAGCTGTTGTCTAATTGGCTATATATCTTCGCCTTGGTTTCTTATTGGTTGAATTTTTGTTTGGCATATTATTTCGTCACGGACAAAAGTGCTTTCCCTTGGTGAAACCGAGTAGCGGGAATGAGACTCCGAACTGAGTTACCCTGACTATCATCTGGTGTGGGTGTGTTGTTTCATCTCATTTGGGGTCGATACTGCTTCATATTGGGAGGGCTCGAACTTTTGACCCCGACTGTACCTGGTAACCCCTAGTGAAGAATCATAAATTATGAATTTGTCTATTTTCAACGATGATTGAGATTGGTTGTCGTAATTTTGTTTGTATTTGTCGGGAAGAAAAGGTTTACGATCGATAAGGTACTATACAAATATTCAATTCAGTATTGTTACTAGAGATCCTTACAAACCCTTTATTCTTACAACGACTAACGAATATTTTCCCCCAAATTGTCTAGAAACCACATTTCATACTTTGAAGTGCAAGGATATCAAATGTAAAGTTGTTCAATTCAATAATACAATCAACAACACCATGAACACGGGATCGAACACCACATGAAATTGATTCCCATGTCTCATTTGGTATTACGCATTTGTAGTAAAATCCTAAACGTTTGTTGTTAATGATACACCAGACTACACGTTCAGAATCCTCTCTCTCTCTCTCTCTCTCTCTCTCTCTCTCCGGAACAAAATTCATTAAATAGTTAAAAAAAATCGTGAAATATGGACAGTTTTCTTGTCATGTCTTTGAGGGGTTCAATGTCCGTTTGAGAGGATTTCATTTGATGTTTTCTCTTTTATAGCGATAATGAATTTAATAATAATCATCGAAACGTAATATCAATCGTGGACGACTTGTTAACAAATTATATACTAAATGCACTTCCACCAGGCTATTTTTCTTTGCCACAGAATTGATCTTGACATCAGTTGAATAAATTACAAGAGGATTTTTTTGGCATTACTTCTTCAGACACGACTAACTGATTGTTTTTAATGCTAGGAACACGTCTCACTTCATACTGACGACGACTGTGAAGGTTCATGAGTACAACACAGTCATTATGGTCAGGATTAGGTACTAAATAAATTAAAATTGTTCTAAGGAGCGTTTAGGTTAATTTAGCCACGATGATACAACCTATGGGAGTGTGTGACTCTTATACACGATGATTCAGAATAACCTCACCTCTGGAGCATATATTTTGATGTATGAAAATGATTTATATTGTTTATATTTGTTAGTTTTCTCCTTATAAATACAAAGTTAATCATCAGTAAATATAATGACAATACGATTATTTTTACATTCAAAAATATTTTCTCAATTCGCACTAAGATGTTATTTTGACTTTGATTCTAACACTATTATAAACATAAAGAGTTTGTTTGATAATTTAGTGAATGGTAAGACATTATCACTCGTCTATACAAATGTCTATTCATTTATTTCATTCCGTTACTCGAGTAAAGGGCTAAGCCAACGGGCCATCTTATAATACATTAATGTCTGAATAAATGACTGACCACCAAAGTGAGTGTTAAGCAGCTCACATACTCTTGTCATCTGTAAATGGATGACTTAAGCAACAAATAACTAAGGTAATAAACTAAATAATAATCACCTGAGTACCTGTTCAAACATAAAACTAATTAACTTTCCTTTGATTTCACTTTATACAAGAAAAAAAAATTACGAACATAAAATTAGCAAAATGTTACCATTTAAAATCACTGGTGCAGGAAACATTAACTGAGTAACAAGGTGGGAGAGTGACCGAGAGTGGCCGTGAGTGACCGTGGCTCCTCGTATAAACATTCACTACACAAGTTTACACAGCCACTCCAAGTTTCCCCCAGAATACAAAGTCCCTCGTTCTATTTACTCTTCCCAAACCTGCACTGTCTTGAGTACATTGTATACTCGCACTGTATATGTACAATGTATACTTGCACTGTATATGTACATTATATACTTGTA
The DNA here is from genome assembly GCF_018991925.1 of Homarus americanus. Lineage (NCBI taxonomy): Eukaryota > Metazoa > Arthropoda > Malacostraca > Decapoda > Nephropidae > Homarus > Homarus americanus. The sequence continues at coordinate 1,942,399 of NW_024725031.1, read as the reverse complement.
CTGGCTATGTATCTCTATATACTATACTTGCCCTGTATATGTACTAGAACACCTTAATTCAATGTGAACATGGTTGTCGATTTTACTACCTACCTACCTGCTCACTCACCCACCCACCCACTCACCCACCGACCTACCTACCCACCGACCTACCTACCCACCCACCCACCCCACCCACCCTCACCCACCCACCCACCCACCCACCTATGTCTTGTTACTCTTTTAAAATCATTTGATTGTCTTTACAAAAATCACCGACATTGCCATAACCAAACCTAACCTAAACTAACCTAACCAAACCTAACCTGATCAAATTTATCATTGGGTTCTTTTATCGGTGAAGCAGTTTGAGTAAAAATAATTTATAGCGACAGTACAATTGGTATCAACCAGTGAGACTTACCTGGAAATAAATAAATGTTCATCGAGTATCTGGAAGCATACAGAGGTGACCTAATTAACATTCAACCCTGATCTACTCTCTAAAACCCTTAAGCTCTTGTTGCTCTGCTCTTAAAGGCTCTTGTTTTTTTTTTCTTTCTTGCTTCTTCTTCAGTGTTGCTGTAAGTGATACCAGCAAAGTTGTGTCAGTTTAATAAGAAAATTTGGAAGTTTTGTCTTGTAATATTTCTTGATGGTGAATATTTTATTGTTGTAATCATTATCATCATCATTATCACCATTACTATCATCATCATCATCATCATCATCATCATCATCATCATCATCATCATCATCATCATTATTATCATTATCATCATTATCATCATTACTATCATCATCATCATCATCATCATCATCATCATCATATCATCATCATCATCATCATCATCATCATCATCATTATCATCATCATTATCACCATTACTATCATCATCATCATCATCATCATCATCATCATCATCATCATCATCATCATCATCATTATTATCATTATCATCATTATCATCATTACTATCATCATCATCATCATCATCATCATCATCATTATCATCACCATCATCATCATCATTATCATCATCATCATCATCATTATCACCATTACTATCATCGTCCTTTGTGTATTACGGTTGTTGCTGTGTCGCCCAGTGTTTAAAAGTCCTCGTACATATAATCTCCAACTAACAATTAAATCCAGTTCAGCCTACTAGTCCTGTCTACCTTCACCAGAGCAACTCCTAATATTATTTCCGGGTGTCACCATTGAGAAAAGGGAAACTGAACCTCGTCACTGTTTACTGTGCTATACTCATGCCAGACAGATGTAATTTAATGCGATAAGAATGAGTTACCTTGTTCGTTTATTGTCTTCCTAGTTGTGAGTAAAATGTAACGTGTTTCCCTCAAGAGACAAAAGCTATTCTGTTATATTAAAAAAAAAATCGTCGTTTTAATTTGGCTTCTCTGTTTTATCTGAGTATTTTCTTCTCTTCGTCTATATTTATTTCGTTCCTTTAATCAATTACCTTTCATGTCTCCTCATTATCTTTATTCCCCCTTAATTAATTCTTTCACTCTCGTATGGTAATGAGAGAAATACCTGAGTTAATCGGCAACAAAAAAATTTGTTGGAAGGAACGAGGTACAGTTAGGTTAGGTTAGGTTAGGTTAGGTTAGGTTAGAAAGGGTGCAGTTGATGGTATAGAAAATGAGATCAAATGTTTAGTAAAAAGGTTACATAACAGATATGATGCGTAGAAAGTATAAACATAAATGAAAGGAAGTGAAACAAGATGATTGATGTTGTAAGGAATAAAACTTTTTATGTTACAGGAAATCGTGTAGCTAAGGATTTCACATATTCCCTAAAACGTTCCAAAATTGCCGATAATTTCTAAAACGTTTATAAGTATCTTGTAATGGCTGAAATCATCTTACCTAACCTAACCTATCTAAGCATAGTTAATGGTTAGGTTAGTTAAACAGATTCCCTGTTACAAAATCAGAAACAATGCATTCACTTTAATGTATTCAGTTATTAAATCTGCCACAAACATCTGCACCACCCCGCGGGAACACCTGCCTCCTCCTTCAGTAGACCCACGAGAAAACAGACACGTAGACAGGTGGACCAGCCGTAGGGAACAACATAAGTCATGACGGGAGGTCTTGGGTGTGTGGTCTTCACCCTTCACCGCATTACAAGGCCTCCCTGGTAGTCCACCAGTTAGTAAAGGCTCCTTCAGGAAAAACTACATCAGTACAAGTAATCAACAGCGCCTGGCCTTCTTCTCTTCGCCAGACTAACGTAAAAGTGTTTGCCTTCAGTGGCGCGGCGCTCGTTTGGATTTTAAGCTGTGTACTTTAAGCTGTATGCATTTGTGCGTGTGTGTGTGTGTACGCGGGCAACTGAAAAGGTATATGGATATTCTTAAGACAAACCTGAGGAAGTGCCAAATCGACCCCGTCCCCTGGGAGACGATTACTCCACATCGTAACGCTTGGAGGAGCACCACACGAGAAGGTGTCAATACTTTCGAGTTAGCCAGACTGCAAACCGAGGCAGACATGCACCAACGCCAGAAAGACGCTGCCGCTGCCCCTCCCGCACTAAATGTTGCCCCCCACATGTGCAACATCTATGATCGACCCTGCCGGTCCCGTATCGGCCTCCTTAGCCCCCTCAAAACTTACCAACCTATGTGACATCCTTAATAACTCATGTCATTGTATCATAGCTGGATGATCGTCATACTCGATTTCGAGTGACAGCAAAGTAAGTAGTTGTGCGCATGTGTGCGCACGCACGCACGCGTGTGTGTGTGTGTGTGTTAGGCCAGACTATCACAAAAAATCCTGCTAATTATTTTTTTTTCTGTAATTATTGCCTTCACTTATGCTTCATGATAATGACTAATTAATACATGATTTAATCCACTTACTACCACGTACGTTACATAAAATACAACCACCAGGTGTAATTAATTAACTCCGAGCGAATAAATAATAAAGTAAACAATTAGAGCGCGCGGTAAATGAACGTTAATTAACCAGGGTTGTTGGGTGGCCAGGTGAGGAGGACGCTAATAAGGCCAACGAGGTAATAAGTTTAATGAACAAGTGCCGACAGGTGGTTCAGGTAGCCAGTGGGTGGTAACTATATAAAGTAAAGAATGGTTTAATTGATATTGTAATAAAGCCGCTGGTGGTAACTATGGGTGTGGGATCTCTCTCTGTCGGCTGTCACTAGAGAGAGGCAATGGTGTGTGGTGGTAGGTGGTGGCGGCACATGTGATGGTGAATATATGGTTCACTAACTTCTTGATCATGTATGGTGGTGGAGGAGGAATAATGGGTAGTTGTTTTTAGGGACAAGGTAAGACATCATAGCAGCTGATGATGGCGTAACACAATAGGGAAAAATTATCTTCCTTCTCCCCACCTCCCCCTCCCTCCCTCTCCCCACCTCCCCCTCCCTCCCTCTCCCCGTGTAGGTGTAATAGGAAGATGCAATTACCTACTACAAGGGAATTATCAATATACTATCAGAGCAAAATTACCCCATCTGATACAACAACCTCTACCGTACTGTCAAGTGTCTGGATATTATTATAGATCTTAATGGGATCCCCTATCTAACCTACACCTATCCATCACGTCTGGGGCCCATTTGGATTAGGACCTAATAGGATCTAGGTCCATTAGGATTGAGGTCCATTAAGTGTTCCAAGGTAAAGTGAAGTCAGGTGATCGATTTTTACAGGTGTTTCAAGGTGGATAAAAAAAATTAATCTGTGATATCAGCTGATTTCGTTCCTTTTAATGAAGTGTATTAACAAGTGTCTCTATTTTTACATTACGATTTGTAGTGTACTTAGGCCTACATAGATAGACATAGAAGAGGAGGGCAGTGTGTGGCGCGGGGGGGGGAGGGAGGTGTATAACTCAAGATAGTAAGATATACCTGTATGATAGGTAAGGGTTGCATACCTGGACCGTAAGCATGTCAAAAGGGTGTGGTAGGGGAGTGTGTTAGATGGGTGTGGTAGGTAAGTCTGGTAGGTGGATGTAATAGGTAGTCGTATGTCAGTGGGTGTGGTAGGTGGTCGGGAAGATGGAGGGGGTCAAATGGGTGAGGAGGGGGTCAAATGGGTGAAGGTAGGTAGGTGCGTTAGGTTGCTGGGTGCGTTTGGGTGGGTGCGTTCGGGTGGGTGGGTGCGTTCGGGTGGGTGGGTGCGTTAGGGTTGCTGGGTGTGTTCGGGTGGGTGGGTGCGTTCGGGTGGGTGGGTGCATTTAATCATGATTTTTAACTCCTTAAAAATCGGTGTTCGAGAAATATTACAGTGAACACTACACAGAGGCTACATCTGTGGGGGGGGGGAGGAACAGGCCAAGGACTGCGAGAAGGTAACTCAGAGGGCAATAAATAGATAAGAGAACAGACGCAAAGAAAGATAGATAGAGAGAGAGAAAAAACAGAAACAGAGGGAGGCAGATAGAGAAAGAGGCATAATGATTAAGAGAGAAGAGGAAAGAAGGAGAGACAGATGAGGGAAGAAAATGAGAAAAACAACGAGAGAAAGAAAGAAGGGCAGAGATAAAGAGAGATTATAGGGTGTGGTCAAAAAGACTAGAGTAAGACCTCTGAGGTGGTCTTAACGTGGGTCACGAGGTGTATCAAGAAGGTGTATGATAAGAGCATCAGAACGGCCTTTGGGGTGTATCCTAGATCATGGGGTGTAGCCTAGGTCATGGGGTGTAGCCTAGGTCATGGGGTGTAGCCTAGGTCATGGGGTGTAGCCTAGGTCATGGGGTGTAGCCTAGGTCATGGGGTGTAGCCTGGTAGGGTCATGGGGTGTAGCCTAGGTCATGGGGTGTAGCCCCTAGTATCATGGCTAGGTCATATCTAGGTCATGGGGTGTAGTAGGGGTGCATAGGGGTGGTCATGGGGGGCCTAGGTCATGGGTGTATAGTCATGTCATGGGGTGTAGCCTCAGTCATGGGGTGTAGCTGGGTCATGGGGTGTGGCCTAGATCATGGGGTGTAGCCTCAGGTCATGGGGTGTAGCCCATGGTGTAGGATCATGGGGTGTAGCTCAGGTCATGGGGTGTAGCCCCATGGGGGTGTATGGGGGTGTGGCCTAGGTCATGGGGTGTAGCCTAGGTCCCAGGTCATGGGGTGTAGCTAGGTCTAGGTCATGGGGTGTAGCAGGTCTAGCCTTCATGGGGTGTAGCCTAGGTCATGGGGTGTAGCCTAGATCATGGGGTGTAGCCTAGATCATGGGGTGTAGCCTAGGTCATGGGGTGTAGCCTAGGTCATGAACATCTCAGGGATCCAGTGCTGTAATTCAAACAGCTCATTACATTAACTTAAATAACTACAAAACTATTTAAGAAGTATAGTCTAATTATCACTATGTCCATACTAACTCAAAATTGACTGGAAAACATAAGCAAGATTGCCCTTTATAAAGCTCCGAAATAAGTCTCAGAATAGATGTATATGTCGTGAGAGAGAGAGAGAGAGAGAGAGAGAGAGAGAGAGATAATATGAGGTAACGCCCTGGTGGTGGGAGTAACAAGCTGCCTCTTTTACCAGTACAAGAGATTGATGGACGAGGGCGTGCAGGACACAGGTGTTAAATAACCTTGTTTGGTTTAGAGAGAGCGACTACGTGTTGGCTCTGGAGTGAGTGAGTCCATCTTCTGTATTAGCTAACGAGGGGAAGGAGGGATCGTTGATGTTCTTGGTCATGGTGATATATTACTTCTCTTTTGGATCACATGAAAATTAACCAACTCATTTTATCTCACCTGTTGGTTTAAACACACTAACGCTATTTGTTGGTTAGGTTAGGTTAGGTTAGGTTAGGTTAGATTAGGTTAATCTTAAGGTAAAATAAGCTGGAATGCCTAATCCAGTTAATTCCATAGACTAGACAAGAGTTTTGTTCAATAGTGGGAACAAAGGATCCACTTTTTACGTAAAGGGGAAGATATAAAAACTCAAGAGAAGTCATCAGACAATGGATGGAGAATAAAGTAATGACTTACGCATCTATAAGACTTAACGTAAAAAAGATGAATTGAAAGAGCGGAGGAGGAGAGGTGGAGGGTGACGAAAGCGGCAGAGGAACGGCCCAGATGGAGGAGGATTGTGGAGTGGACAGAGAACAATGTGCGACACTTTAAGATAAAGAAACATGAAATGAAGAAAATGGCAATGGGTCACAGTTTAGAGTGGCGCAGACAGGAGATTGTATGAGAGTCTCAGTGCGTTATATTAGTTGATTTTCCAGCTTCCTTTGTTTTATATCCACAAGGAGAATTTACCTTTATTTTTAGGCTACAGTGAATTTTTGTCCATGGACTGTGTGCGTTTGCGTTATGTAGAATTCATGAAATTATCAAAATCTTACGAGGGTCTTAATAATATTCAAATTTAATTAACTTCGAATACAGGAATCATTTTACTTACCGGATATTGGTGGAAAGACACAACCTACCGTAAAACGCTGAGATCCAATGAATCACGAGTTTCCATTCACAAGATAACTGAAGTTCAACAAAACATCGGATTTTTATTGTAGGTCAATGGAGTCCTACACCTCGATTTTTTTTTCTCTTTAAAGCCTTGGGAATCCTACAACACGGTGAGTTTTATTTTAGTATTCGATGGGGACTCTAAAGAATGCAGGGGTCCTCTTGTAGCCTGGAGAGTTCCCACAAAAAGTCTGTATTCTTTCACAATCCTTCGAGAATCCTAAGAGAACGCGGGGGTCCTCCTCCAAGGTAGACCACACAGAGTCCGTACAAACCGGTCGGCGGAGATCCGGGAGCAGCTGCAGGAGTGTAAGCCTCTTCATCGGCTCACCGCAAGACCCTTGATAGGATCTTCGACGAGGGCCATTAGCAGGTATGGAAGCTCACCTCCTGCACCGCCGCCACCAAGCACCCCCGCCGACCACTACACCACGCCTCTCAGTCTACGCATTTTTAAAACTATAATTCTGACACGGGAGACGCTTTAAAGGGTCGTATTGTTAATATGTTGCGAGGCTTTACGATCTTGCTCCCTCATAATAGCCTCAAATACACATTCTCGAGTTCGCCTTCTGGATTTCTTCAACCAATACGAGTCTTAAAACCCCATTAGCACGCTTACAGCTATAAATGACACCCGTTGAGTGAAGATTTTGCTGCTGACTGTCGAAGCTGGCGATATTGTGTCTTCTTAAAAGTGGAATAATATATTAATGTCCAGCATCCTTCGGGTCCTAAGCGGTAGGAACCCTCAGAAGGGGCTCCGGCAGGATCTCACTGTGGTGTACTGTTCATCCAGGCAGTTATTCTTTGGGTGAATGTTGAGTCCTGGTGGAGGGTGAGAGGGTGATCCGGTGTGCCAGGGAGGCGTGGTTGGGTGGGTGGGTGTTGGTGGTAGATATGGTGGGTGTGGGTGTAGTGAGGGTGAGTGTGGGTGGTAGTGAGGGTAGGTGTGGGTGGTAGGGAGGGGAAATAATGAAACGGGGTATATCTTCTCGGCTCTACAGAACAGAGATTCAACCCATTAAAAGCCTCGCAGAAACATCACAGAAACATCACTTCTGTATCTGACTTTAGACAGTAATAAAGATTTCACACACACACACACACACACACACACACACACACACAACATCCTGGTCCCAGGCGAATTAACGTTTGTCAAACAACATAAAACCCGCCCGACTTCTTCACTCCCATTGTTCCATCAAGCTCAATACCTTCTCGACCTCGTGTTGATTAATCTATTTACCCCACCACCTGCGCAGTGCGACTTAAAAATACATGCCTCACGCGCACATTCTTTTCGCCGAGCTAATTAAGGTGATGGAGAGGTGAGGTTTAGTCACAGGTAGGAATGTTGAGGCATGAGAGGTGAGGTAGGTTGTGAGGGGAAGAGGGGTGTGAGTGATGAGGGATGGATGGTCAGGGAATGAGTGATGAGGGAGTGAGGGAGGTAAAGGGAGGACTGACAGTGTATGTGATAAGCAAAGATGAGAGATAGGGAGGATGAATGTAGGGTAGAGAGAGAGAGAGAGAGAAACAGAGAACACCATGAGTGCTGAGGGTAGACAAAGGCTTAGAAGGAGGAGCGAGGTAGAGATAAAGATATATAAAGAGAAAGATGACAACAATGAAGAGAGAATGAAGGACTTGAAGCAACCTGAAATTACCCGAATATAAAATATTTCAGTGATCTGTAAAGACTAGCAAATCAAATTCCTCTTCAAGCTGGTGTTATTTTTAGAAGGTGGGAGCTGACGTCACACCACACCTGAAGGAGAGCTCATGGCCACCTGGAGGAGGGTTTACTGGGGCCACCTGGAGGAGGGTTAACTGGGGCCACCTGGAGGAGGGTTAACTGGGGCCACCTGGAGGAGGGTTTACTGGGGCCACCTGGAGGAGGGTTTACTGGGGCCACCTGAAGGAGGGTTTACTGGGGCCACCTGAAGGAGGGTTTTCTGGGGCCACCTGGAAGAGGGACTGGGAGGAGGGTTTACTGGGGCCACCTGGAGGAGGGTTTACTGGGGCCACCTGAGGAGGGTTTACTGGGGCCACCAGGGGCCACCCTTTACTGGGGCCACCTGGAGGAGGTTTACTGGGGCCACCTGGTTTACTGGGGCCAGGAGGGTTTACTGGGGCCACCTGGAGGAGGGACTGGGGCCAGGGCTTACTGGGGCCACCTGAAGGAGGGCCTACCACCACCTGAAGGAGGGTTTACTGGGGCCTTAAGGAGGGTTTACTGGAGCCACCTTAAGGAGGGTTTACTGGGGCCACCTTAAGGAGGGTTTTCTGGGGCCAACTGAAGGAAAAATGAAGAAAATGGGAGAAAGTGGGAAGGAAGAAGGGGGATGAAGGAAGAAAAGTAAGGGCTAAGGAGGAAGATGGAAGAAGAGGGAGGAAGGGAAAGACAGATGAGGGAGAATGATGAAGGACCGTGAGACAAATACAATAAGGAAGAGGAACAAGTGAGGAGCTGAGAATAGGTGGAGGCTAGAGAGAGAGAGAGAGAGAGAGAGAGAGAGAGAGAGAGAGACTGAAGGGTGAATAAAGATGGATGGTATATAAATCAGAGATGGTAGAAGAATACTAATATATCGTAATATATTATAGAGCCTTATGGAAAATCATCATTAATATATAAGACCCGAGGCATGATAACGAAAGATAACAACGGCAGTACAGTACGAACGAGCGAACTTCACCGTTATGATGTCAGGAGAATTAAAAATAAGATTTTTTAAGTAAACAGTGGAAGGTAAATGTAAAGACACAGAGAGAGGTCACAAACACAAAACCACCATTCAACAACATACAATAAACTTTAATAACAAAGGGCAAAACAAAAAAAACAATTGACGAACAAGGAAGAGAAGACAAAGTTCCATAACAAAAATACAAAGTAATCCAAAAACAAAGAGAGAGAGAGAATAGAGAGAAAATAGAATTAAATCAACGAACTAAAATGATAAGAGGATAGAATTAAATGATTTAAATGATCCCGAGTGTAAAATGCAACGTACACACCTCAATTAACTCCTCCCGTTCAATGAGACACGTTACAAAAATTTCCCGAAGGACAGGAAAAAATGACTCCCGAGATCCCAAGTGAGTGATCGACTACTGAGATTGTTTAAAGACAGAAGGAAAAAGGAAAAAAAAAACTGTGTTAAATTAGCTCAAGGAAAAGTAAACAAGAAATAAGAATGTAAATATAATGAGACTGAGATTAATTTACTGTTATTATTTCTTGGGATTATTTTTAGTGTTTTTTTTTTCCTCTCGTAGTTTTATTAAGAGATTATTTTACCTTGGTTGTGTAAAGATAGACAAACTAAAGCTTCCTTCTACACCGAGGAAGTCTTATGTTGTTTTGATTTTAATGTAATTTTTCTTAGTTTCTATATATAAATTAATTTTCTTATATATTTTTAAAAAGTTTATACTTCCTTATACACTGTAAAATAAAAGGTTTTTTTTTAAGATATTCTCAAATTTCATGGTTAATATATATTTATTTGACCTTAACTTTTAAAAATAAACAAATTCATGTTTCCTTCGGTAAGTTATTGTTGTTTTCTTTTCACTTATGATATTTTCTCATTTTCGTAAGATTTTTACTTTTTTTTTTTACCTTCGACGTGTGAAGACAAATAACCCAGACCTTCCCTGCTCACCGGGGAAGGGGAAACCAGTTATCAACAAGGCCGGGAGTGTCAACTAATAATTTTTATCTCAACCACTGTGAAATTAAATTGAGGAACGATGATGAATTATCCACTGGATTTTTCCGACCCGTTGATAAAATAATAGACGTTCAATGATGTAATGTATTTTTCTGCTTCCTAGGGAAAAATTTGTAACTGGGACTTAAGAGTTTCGACTTTCCCTCGATAGTCACCTTGAACTACTTGTTTTTATGACTGGCAGGTGAACTTGGATTACCTGAACATGAGGCATTCTAACGCAAACCTAACCTAACCCCACCACCAGGTTTTTTTAGGGTCATTAATTGAACTTCGAGTGAATTAGCCTGGGACGACCTAATCATCAGGTGTTTCTTTAATTAATGATAACAAGCGTATGAGTAGGCCTATTTACCTAGACTACACACTTTAAATACCTTAATTATTCAGTCACAGTAATACATTATAACAACATCAACACTATCTATATAAAGTTCTCATCGCCTTATTCAGAATCTTATCCACAGTGGTTGTTTACATAGATAACATAGATATAATTTTATGATTCAGAGTGAATTTTAATCTTTAAGTGAATAAATGAATTGATATTTATTGTCATTCAATGTTGGTGATTATTTTTATTTTTTTTTTCAATACTTGGTTTTTATTGATGGACATGACCTCAATCGACAGCTCGACCTAGAAATATTTTAGTCTGTTTCCTGTCACTCCTTCAATCTGGAGATCCTTGGTAACTGTTTTATTCACTTACCACCTATTTATGGCATGTGTTTTAAGGTATAATTTTCCGTATCTAAGTATTACAACACCTCCGACTTTCTTGTGTAATCGATATATTTTGTGTTATTATTGTTTGTACCTCAATCATTAGTGTAAATGGATGAAAATTAACTTTACTTCACCTCAGAACACTTTTGTTATCTGACGTGACCAGTTTCTTTAAATTAGGTTAGATTAGATTAAGTGAGCTGAGGTTAGGTTAGGTTAGTTGAGACCGGAATAGGTTGATTAGTTTAGTAATGATGGTATTCACTTATATTTTGTATTGTGTTCATTCATATATATTTTTTCCTTATTCGTTTAAGATAAAAATATGTTAAATTTATCACTGAGACAAATTATTCCTCAAAATGTATGAAATTTAAACAATGACACGAGAAATAGTCCATCATATCTCACATTATCCAGATCAGGTGATAAATTTATTGTTCTCGTATAACTTTCAACATCAACATCAATTTTGTAACCACCAGCTGCTTAACCTTAAATATTACTAAATACTGTACGAGGATATAAACACGCATGTCAGTAAAGTGAGGTCATGTTAGTTCGACATTAAGGAAGGAGGAAACTAGGAACTGAGCCAAATTTGAGATGAAATAAAAACATTATAAGATTTCTCAGACATCTTAAGTCAGAGAGATTTATATAATTTAAGACAAGTTACTAATTGTAGTTATTATAGGTTACACTAAATACATAACAGAGACTTGGAATTTTGACTCTTAAGTCAACTGAACATATTTTGTTTATATTAGGATGCCCCAACTTCCTTTCACCTTTACGGCTACAAACAAAACCCAAATTGGAATACCTGGAGATTAGTCCCCAATTTACTTCACCTGACGATTAAACACCCTAATTCTTCTTGGGGGGGGGTTAAGTTAGGTTATATTAGGTTAGATTAGGTTTTATTAGGAAAAGTTAGGTTAGGTTGGGTTAGGTTAGGTTAGGTTAGATTAGGTTTTATTAGGATAGGTTAGGTTAGGTTAGGTTAGGGTGTTTAATTTTTCTTAACGTCTCCCAATATATTCCTCGAAATCATAGTTAAGTTACGCCCAGTTGTCTTAAGAGATAAGCGCCAATAGCCTCACCCATCATTTCACCAAGACTACAGAATAGACTACAAAAATCACCACTATGAAACAGAAAAACACTCGTTAATAATCCGCTCCTTCATCAAGTCACCAACAAAGCACCAAGACCCAACAATATTTAGTACAATAGGGTATAGATCACCATCCTTAATCATGGTACACTAGTCCTTAAGGTTATATTTACGGTAATGTAAAGTTAAACCCCACCACAACACCAAGTTAAAGAACACAGGTCACCAAGCTTCTTTTTTTTTAGATATATTCATTATATACACAACACAAGTGGACTAAAATTAAACACATAATATATCAACAACATTTAAGAAGGATTAAGAGTCACCCAAATCTTCAAGGTCTAACAGAACCCAACTCGGCTAAAATTAAACTCAGCACAAGTCACCAAGCATTTAAGAGGGTCTATAAGTCACCAAATATTCAAGATAGATCATATGTCACTGAGACTAAAGAGGGATGTCACAAGTCACCTTTAGATTTAGAGGACACGAGGAATCACCAACATGAAGTATAAAGACTGTAATAATTTCTCTTAATATGTGTACGTGTACTTATATATACTGTATATATATATACGACACTGGAGAATGTTCATTATTTGTGGGCGCTGGAAGGTGAAAAGATATTGAGTATATGTTTGGAGTGTGTGTGTGTGTGTGTGTGTGTGTGTGGTGGAGCGTGTTCGTGTGTGAGCCTCTGGGCAGATATCCTTCTGGTTCCGTCATCGCTCTTCTTGACTGGTCATTCCGTATCCATCAGAAGTTTTATAGACGTTCTCCTCCCCCAGACACCTCCTGAGGGCAGTCCTACGAGGAAACTCACTTCATCTGTGTTCACTACGAGACTTAAATCAGTTATGTGTATGGAATAAGCTCGAGTCTTTGGATTTAAGCATCTTGAACATTAGCTAGACAGTAGTGTGGACCAGAGAGACGTATTTCTCTTACTTTTTAATTGTTGATGCCTTGTGTATTTCTAACCCAGAATACACACTTTAAGACCTCAGCTGTTAGGGTGCAGTAATATATCATTATTATAACATTTGGTCGATTGTCATCACGAAAAGGAACTTCCATTTCCTCATCAACTTTCCTCAGAAGCTCCTCCTTTTCAGTTCTTAAGATGACATTAAGACATCGAAACAACTTCTTGTATAAACCTCCTGTGCTATTACAGCTCACTTACTGTAATAAAGCCCTTACAATAATGCCTCACGTTGACCCATGCAAGACTGACGCGTTAAGCAATTTTTATGTATCTTCAGGAATTCATAGTTGAAGGTGTTTCACAGGTCACCAGAGTCCTCGAGATCATGTTTTCCTTTGATAATAGCTGTGACTGCCCTTGTCTCCCCATGAACACACATTTCACCTTCTAAATGTTCTATATCCAAAGATAATATTTTCTGGATTCTCTGATTTGTATACAGCAGCTTCGAGGTAGCAACAACATACTTATAATGAATACTGGACTACTATGTTTTCTCTTATGTTTTTTAGTTATATGTAGGACCATTAAGTAACAACCTACAAGAATGTGACCTGGGTTTTGTTGTACACCTCCAGCTGTCTAGATCAAGTGGATAGTAAGATACTATAAATCTCAGCCGTCTGGCCCTGGCAATAACCAGAACGAGGAAAATGTTGCCACTCGAGACAACATAATCATAAAAACAAAGGTATGTCGTGAAACCATATTATTTAGTGCTAGTGCATAGATTACATTTACCTTGCACTAATTGGAGTAACATGGGCGTAGTACTGGTCCAATATAGAGAAAGTTTTGACGTATTAAAACCGAATACTAATCAAGTGTATTGACCTCACTGTAAATAGACACAACCTTGAAGAAATAAAACTTGTAATATGTTCTTACCACCCACCCACACACACACACACACACACACACACACACACACACACACACACACTTTATCACCGGTCAGCTGGAGTAATCTTATCAACGGTGATAGTTAAGCGACTCTAGATATAACGACAGGAACCTAAACGCCAGCGGGGCTACACCAGTGAGGAGGCGCCACCATTATCTTACACATACTACGACTCTCGATGTCATCTACAGTATAACGTTATCAAAGGGCCTAAGGATGGTCCAGACACCCTATTAAGAAGCCCCCTGGAGATTTACCTTTACATAAAGTCTTTAGGTGGATGAACACTTAGTCTCACCATCGACTCATCCACAAGAACCTGAATTAAACTTGGCTTAATGATTTACTGTTATAAATATGTGAAAATCCTTGAAGCAGAGTCCGAAAACACGAGTCCACTTAAGGCTGTGACTATAGTTGGGTGGTCTACTGCAGAGAGACGATGGCTGACGGTCGATGTCTGGTAACCGATGCCTGGCCGTGTGTGTAATAATACTAATAAACGGCTTATTAATAGAGTTGCAGCCGGTGGCTTAAAATATACAGACTTACATTTGTGTGTGTGTGTAATAATAATGATAATAATAATAATAATAATAATAATAATAATAATAATAAATAATAAACGGTTTATTGAAAAAGTTCTGCAGCCCGGAGGCTGAAAATACTGTATACATTAGACAAAAATGACTTATTACATGCAAAGACATAGGGTGGGTGGGTCGCTTAACGAAAGATTTCATTACTGAAAGAAGAAGGAACATGAATTGAACATACAAATTATTATAGTTTGCAGCTGATGGCCCGGGCTGGTCTTTTGCTATACTGTATGAGGGCACGTAGGCCATGTGATGCGGTAATTCGTCCGTAGGTGTTGAGATGAAGGACCTCACGTGGTCATAGTCACCTGGTGGTGTGGGGTGGTGTCACAGTACCCCACTCTCTGCTAGGTGGTGATGTGCTATCTCGTAGTCATGTGTGAAGCCGACCGACTGTTGTTCCCATGGTGGACTGATTAGCACCTCCTGGTCAGAGGATGATTCCTAGGGGTACTTATCACAGTGGTGGGTCACGGCTCTCACTGGTACTGTCTGGTGCTGAATTCACTGGCTTAAACACTGTTCATCACTGTTCATCACTGGTCCCACTTCTTTCCGAAACGAAATTGTCACTTTTGATTATGTTGATATCCCGGTGGTGAGGATGGTCGGGGAGAGGGACTTGGGGAGTGGGGCCGAACATGGCAGCAGCGCCTGGTAGGTCTTGACCCTCCGGTGGTCGTGTGTGTGTGTGTGTGTTATCAACCAATATAAAGATACATCAATAAAGAATAAAATAAAATATCAAAATAAAGATCAAATATATAAACAATTAAATACCCGATAGAACCACAACACAGCTAATCACTTCTATCAACATTGATATATTAATCTGACCTCAAACACAACATCATACACCCCCCCCAAAAAAAAAATATCGATCATATTTCTGAAATCCCCTAAATGTTGAAAGCTAAAGCAATATATTCTACTAACATGGAATTTAAACCACAAGGTACAAAAAAATAAACCTATCTCCTTTCTTGAATGAATAAATGGTTTTTTTATGTATGAATTATAGCATCAGGGTACGAAGCTGTATAAAAAAAAAGATGTATCACACATAATTTCATCGAGGAATAAATCATCATTATAACCTTCTTCTAAGTAAATAATGATAGTGGTTTGAGAACTATAATTTGAGTACTCTAATTTCAACAAGCAATTCATCGGCTGTGGGCATCGTGTTCAGGCATACTTAGACCAGAGTGAAGGTAACGCACGCTTAAGTCCCTCGGGGACAGTGTACAGTATATGCCTCGAGTGAGAATTTAT
Source organism: Homarus americanus (assembly GCF_018991925.1). Lineage (NCBI taxonomy): Eukaryota > Metazoa > Arthropoda > Malacostraca > Decapoda > Nephropidae > Homarus > Homarus americanus. The sequence goes on along the minus strand of NW_024725031.1, from coordinate 1,926,553 downwards.
GCCTCAACAAAGTTTATGCCTCTAGTCAATTTTCATAGTTCTAGCAGGAATATAGGATGTTTTTAAGGTAGAATGTATGCCCCCAATAAGAGTTTATGCTCTTCATGGTATTTGTTTGTGCCTTTAGTAGGAATATATGCCTCTATTGGGAATTTCTGCCTCTCGTGAAAAGGAATTAACAAGGTGAAAGAGGTGGAGAGAGAGAGAGAGAGAGAGAGAGCCCCGGCAGCCACTTGTTAAACTCATAATCATATTTCAGTGTGAGTAACGAGGACATGAGGGACGAGGGGCAAGATGGAGTGACGCACGGCTGTAGGTGAGGTATGAAAGAAGTGTTAAGGGAGAAGGTTGTAGTGAATGCAGTGAAAGAAGGGGTGGGGGGGTCATTGAGATTAAGTTCACGAAGTAAGCATTAAAAAAGATACAAGCACAATGAACGTAGTGAAAGAAGGGGGCAATAGAGACAAGATTAAAAGAAGAAGGTTCAAAAGAAAACATTGAAAGAAGAAGAACGCATTGAAAGCAGTTAAAAAAATAATAATTGAGACTTCATTACAAGAAAGACAGTGAAAAAAGGGGGGGGGGCGGCAAGAAAGAAGTCAAAGAAGAGGGTTATAAAGAAAGCAGTGAAAGAAGAGGGACTCGACCAAAAGCAGTGATAGAAGAGTCACAGAGAAAACAGTGAAATAAGATAAAAGAGAACCACAAAGAAAACATTGAAAGAAGATAGATGAAGTTATGACTGAAGAGGAATTATTAACAAGAAATAAATTATCACTGAGGAGATGAGAAGAAAAAACACCAGAAAATGCTACACAGTGAATGATTGAAGTGGCTGATAAGACTTAAGATGAATGAGCAACACGAACATATACTCCACATGGCGAATTATATTAGCAATAAAGATATTCCTAATGTTGGAAGTAAGCAAAGTATAATAAACACACACACACCGCACACACACACACACACACACACCCACACACACACACCCACACCGCACACACACACCACACACACACATATACACCACGCACACACACCACGCACACACACATACACACACACATACACACACACATGTATGTACTGTTTACGTGGTAGTGAGTTCAGGAACAAGAGTCCCGGTCCACTACAAACAAACAGGGTAGAGGCAAGACATCCTTCCTGGGGAACTCCCGACGTACCACCTCCTCCCCTCCTCCTCCTCCTCCTCCTTCCTCCGTCAAGGTCGTACCAAATGCCACCTTTATCGCTGTGTCTGCGGGAACAGTTATTACGGGTTAGTAAAGCAAGTTTATGGGCCGCTCTCAGAAGGCCTGGCGCTGCAACAGTCATGAATGCTGCTCTGTGCTGGATGCCATAAACTTAAAGGATTTGCTTATCTGGCAATCCCTCGGTGAGTTATGTACGCATATGCCTCATTTAGACTCTGTACTTGTGAGTCAGGTACTGTAATCACTATTTATTATACGAATTAATCATAGTAAGGATAAAGAAAAGACCACTCCATTGGTACCTGTTAAGTCCTTCACAGCTGTTCCATTATGTATTAATTCTTGCCGCCTTACAGTAGAAAATGTCTCCAGCAAGGCCCTACCCATCACCATATTATACACGTTCAACGAAAAACAATCCCTTGACCTTAATACAAAACTAATCAAATCCTGGGCATTCTTTTTCGATGACCCTTAATAATCATAGATATTAGTCTGATGCATGTTGCGACCTAACTATCTCTCATAACGCGTAGATGATGATTTAACACATATACTTGGTGATAAATAGTACACGTGGGTGATTTTTGAGAGAGAGAATACAGTTGTTACCAGTGGGTTAAAATTTACCTTCTCTTTTATATGGAAATTCACGGATGATGCAATTTATTCATGGACGGGATACTTAGGGTCATGCTCTGTGTGTGTGTGTGTGTGTGTGTGTGTGTGTGTGTGTGGTTGTTTTTATGTATTTAAGTACATGTGTGTTTTCATGCATATGCGCATGTTTTTTGTCTATGTATGCATATGTGTGTGTATGTTTGGAGTGACTTTCATGAATACTGTTAAAGCAGAGAGAAGAATAGAACAAGGATCGACAAGTAAATACCTAGAGAACATACATACGTGTACATACATACATACATACATACATTCAAAAGACCTATACATTAAAACCTACATTTAAATAATAATATAATTGAATATTTTCTGAATTGAAACTCATACTGGTATTTTTAACTCAAGAATTAAAAAATAAAAAAATAAATAAAAAAAATTATCCCCAATGAAAACAGGAAAAAATTCTCTCGGAAAGAAAAATAATTAAAGATAAAATTCTCGTCTCGGCCGAAAAAATGGTAAAAGCGATCATGTAAATGGTTAACACAGGCCGGGGTAACGTAAGAAGAGAGGAGGAGGGGGAGGAGGAGAAGGAGGAGGGCAAGAAGCGAGAAGTGGGCAGCAACCAGACATGCGAGACCCATTAACGTGTACCTCCCGATCACGTCTCACAACACTCGCTATCTTCCCCCTCCTCCTCCCCCTCTTCCCCCTTCTACCCCTCTTCCCCCTTCTACCCCTCTTCCCCCCTCCCCCTCTTAACTCGATAAATGTAATTGAAATAGATTGGGAGATTTCCTTTATCAGTATACTCACGAAAACGTAATAAAAATTAAAAAAAAATAGAGAAAAAGAAAAAAACTTGCAGTCTTTCCCGTCTTGTTAAAGCTTCACTATAAATCAAAGTGATCGGACAAGAACTCCACACACACTTCAACAACGACTTCGAAGCCATAAAACTCTAAGGCTTCGCCGCTTTTATCCTCTCTCTTTTAAGTGTTAGGAAAGCAAATAAATTACTCCAGGTTTAATAGAAAGAAGAACAGGCAGTAAAACGATTAGGACCAGTTCCAGGCTGAAGACTTTTCAGACTCTAAGACGAGTTTCAGGAAGGGGCAAGTCGACCCATCTTACGGTAGGTGTTGGTAGGTGGGGCGTGTGTGTGTGTGTCGGGAAGGAGGCGGGGCGGGTCTTTGTGGCGGTGTGGTGGACGAGCGGACAGGTAGGGGAGGGGGAAGGTTGGAGTGTTCACGACTGACTCTCCGACACACACACACACACACACACACACGCCGTCCCAACTGTAAACGGATTTCCTCTTGTCCATGAGACGCCGAGTGTGTTTACGTCTCCCCATTCCGTCTCCTCAGGCAGCGTGCAGCGCGTGCCTCGAGGATATGAATTCCGAAATGTGGGACTCAGTTGTTGCTCCGTTGTTTGTTTATTTTCTTGTTTGTTAGCCGGGGATATTTTGAGCTAGTAAGCTGAAGTTTGGGCACAAATGGTAAAGAAGTGCAATTATTTTTTACATAATTTATTCATGGCTTGGCACGGGAGGCGGTGTACTGTACAGTGTTCGCTTATCGCTATTATCATCTTTTATGTTCAGTTTGCATACGTTCAGTTACATTATGGTTATTTCAGTAAATTAAGTTTTCTGTGCGTATCGGCGGCTAAGTTTGATTTTATTAAGTTTGTCAGTTTAGTTTCAATTTTACATAATTACGTCTGATTATATTATATTAAATCAGATTTGTTTAATAATATTATTAACCACCAATTACGTTACCATATTTGCAGAGTGAAAACAAAAAACAAACAAGTATCGGTCGGACCCGACACTTGCCCAGTGTTTGTTAGGTCTCTCGTCGACTGGTCTGAAGTGAGCAGTTGTTGAATAGTGTCCTTGTTTTTATTTGTTTTTTGACGATATAAGAAAGACTGTTTATAGCTAGTTTCCTGACCAGCTTAGGAAAGTTAGGAAAACATCCACACTCGAGTAAACTTGTTTTATTTTTTTGTATATCTATATTTCACATAAATCAGAATTTGTAATAAAAAATGTCAAAGAAATTTATAGAATCATTGGTCTCTGTTCCACTCCACGTTAATGGTATCACTGAGAATAATAAGAGAAGATGCCACCAGACGTAAAGCTTATGAGCATTATTATACATAAATGACGTCTGTCTGGTTGTACTAACTTGAGCGAGGTTCCATGAATATTAAAAGAGTTCTGGCGTTTTAAAATGTTTAAGGCAAACTTCGAGTAATGGCGCATATTGTGTGGAAGTTTCATGGACGTAGGCGAAGGGCAACTGGGCGGAGTAAAATATAATCCATAACAATAATCTTAATGAAATAAAATTCACACGAAACATTGTACAACCAGCTCTTCACAAAGTATGAAATTATAATATATTGATCACCAATCATGTTAACTCGAGACAAAATAAAGTACATCGAATTATTAAGAATATGATATTTATGGTTAGGGTTCCAGATAATAGATGGCGCTGGTCGTTAAGCCGAGCCCTGTCATCTTTCCCACCTGTGACTAAATACCTCAATGTTTACGTGTCAGAGACGTCCACCATGTGTTGCAATGGAGGTGTGTAAGGTGAGTGACCGTGATTTAGCTCTTTAAAAAACTATTATGAAATGTTATGGGTATGTAGGTATACTGAAGATTAAGGTGAAGTAATTGTTTATTGTCGTGAGTGTTTAAACTACGTGGAATAACAACGATTGTGGCGAGACGAGTTGGCGTGTTCAGAGCCGCCATGATTGTTTCAACCATAGAGTACAGACGCTGTGAAGAATAATTACATTTATATACAAATTCGATATATACGCTATATTTGTGTTAAAATGATAATAGATATCTTGTAGTGCAGCGTCATTATACAAACTTATTACGAAAGTGTATTGAGAATATAGATGAGTATGTCGAACGTTTAAAAAATATTACTAGGCTTCAGTTTTACTTACTCCTTACGCGGCCATTTAAATTGTCCACAAGTTAATTTTCACTGACTAATATACCTATGTATTGTTTGAATAAAGCTAATGTTGTTTTTGTTTTCTTATTGCAGGTATATAAGTGGTGAATACGATGAAGATTTTATCCTGTGTTGAAGAAAAGTGTTGACGGCATGTAAATAAAAACTGAGAAATGTTGCGTTAAAGCCTGGCACTGGCGGACTACAGTGTGGTGATGAATGGTAATATTTTCTTTATATAGAAAAATGAAAGTAAACTTTTAAAGACAATTTGGACAAACTGTAAAAATACAAAGAAAAAAGCAGTGGAAAGATTATTATATAAACCTAAAACTTACTAATTTACTCTATGGAAATTCCAGTGTTTACTGACAATATTTAGTGAATAGAAAGTACCAGGACCTAAGTGTTAGTGTTTAGCGAGTGTTACCTGTTCCAGCGGTTACCAACAGTGTGCAGTGCCAGGGTTTGGTAAATGGTCTTCGGCATGGTGAGTAGAATATATTTTTGGTTAATATGACGACCTACCATCGCAGCGTAGTTTGTTTGGGTGGTTCTTTTCGGATAAATTAATTAATTGATGGGCAAATACTTTGTTTGGTAGGTAATTAGGCCCTTAGGCTCGCACTGTTGTTGTTTAGATTGTCGGACCGTAGTCCGACACGGGCCTTTGCCTGTAGGCGGCCCGTTTGGTGGTTCCGGATTGGGGATGGCAGGTGTCTTACCTGCAGATGTGAAAGGATACTGCAGGTTAGCAAGTGTGGGCGGACCCTCGGTCAGTGAACGCTTACCACCAACCCCCACTCTCGTACGTGGTCAGTTTTGGAGTGGCGCGCCCCCCGAACTCGGGTCCGCGCTTGCTGATGGAGGATACTTCCTAAGCTATCTGGGTGGTGGGTATCGTGTGATGACCGGGAGAAGGTGGTGAGTGTGGTTTGTTTGGGCCTTTCGGGTTAGAGTGGCCGCTGGTGTTTTGTGTTCTTGGAAGTTTCGAATTCTGTTTCGGAGATTTTGTGTGACTTAGCAGTCGAGGAGATAGTGTTCCAGTGGGTTGGCCGCTGGCTCCTGACAGTGGGTGCATTCCCTGACGACATTTCTGATCGTCTGCCAGGTGCACTTGTACCCTAGTCGTAGTCGATGAAGGCTAACTTGGGTTTGTCTTGGTATTTTCTTGTCCGCGAATGGTGGTTCCCCTTTTGTAGCCACCAGGTACCATTTGGCTGATTGGGAACCAGCGTTGAATGCGCCAAGGAAGCTCTTTTGGTTGTGGAGCTTGGTAGTCTTTCTGAGGTGGTTCTTGATCTGTTGCACGCTTGGTGGAACTTGAATATGTACGCTTCTAAAACGTGTGGCTGCCTTGGTTGCTTCGTCTGCCGTGTCATTTCCCCGATCCCTACATGACTGGGAATCCAGTATAAGACGACTGGGCGATTTTGTCTTTGGAAGTCCTGTAGCTGTGCGAGGATCGAGGTTATGATGTGGACGTTGTCTCTTGGTTGACTGTGTTGCAGCGCCTGCATGGCCGTTTTTGAGTCCGTGTGAATTATGATGGACTTGTTGTGTTCTGTTGCAGCGTGTTGTAGGGCCTTTGAGATTGCTACCAACTCTGTTTGTAGGATGGAGCAGTCATTAGAAAGTCTCCATCGGAGGGTCTGACCTTGGGTGTAGAAGGCCGCTCCGGATCTTTGATGTTTTGGGCCCACCAAACCGTCTGTGAAGTATGATGCTGCGTCAGCCGGTGTCTCGGTGACTATGGCTTCCTGAGTTATTCTTTTGAGGTCCTCCTTCTGGAGGTTGGCTTTGCTATCACCTAGTTCGGCGATTTTGAATGTGGCTGGTGGAGGGCTCCATGGTGGAGGAACTACATAGTCCCTGTCTCGTATGTCTTGGTTGTTCATGACGAGTGTTTCTGCTCGCAGGTGCCCGATGACCTCGCTTGTCTCATGCGACCAGGTGGCCCCTCGCGCTCTGTGGTCGAGGTGGAGGGAGGCACTGATTCGCGTTTTGGCAGCTGTGGGTTTATCTGATCTACAGATTTTGGCGAGGAGTCCGGCTGTCACCTGCTTGAGTCGTACTGCCAGGGGTGGTAGTTCAGTTTCTATTTGCAAATTCTGGTCCACATGGGTGCTCCGAGCATGGTGCTGAGAGCATTATTTTGGATAACTTCTAGCTTAGCTATCTGGTCTTCTCTCAGTCCAATGAGCACTGGAGCACTGTAATCTACCAGCGATCTGATGGCGGCCATGTAGTAGGCTTTAAGCACGTGTATGTTCGCTCCTGCGGTTGTGCTGGTGAGCGACCTCATTATGTTGTGTCTGCTCTTCGTCCTGTGCCTGAGATACTCAAGTTGCGGCTTGAAAGTGAGTTTCTGGTCGAACCAGATTCCAAGACACTGGTGGGTGTTGGTCCAGACTATCGGCGTGTTTTGTATAGAGGTTTTTCGTTGCTTCTCGGTCGGAGAAGAGTTTTGCAAGGCCTCGCACTAGCTGCATTGCGAAGTCTTTCGCGGCGATAAAACAGTAATACGGACCGATCCAGCTTGATTTTTGTCCATGGTTCAATCAATGTAGGTTTACGAGCTTCTCGGTCCAAGCGGCTTTTTTCACGTCCACAAAAACCTACAGTTACATTATATCAAAGTAAATTCTTTGTTTAATATGCCGGGTTAGGTTAGGTTGGTGTGGTTTTCTAACAACGTTTAGGCCGCTTGTGTTTCTTAGTAACTAAGGTTAGGTAAAGTTTAATTTAGAAATCACCCAATTTTAACACAGTTGCCCAATCTACAAGTGCCCACTGCAAAACACGGTGAAATTGCGGCGTTTTTAAATTAATTTAATATGAAAAATCGGCGACGGGTTAGTAATTATCGTATTTTTTAATAAAAGTTCATGACAGTTGTGGTGTGTATTCAGAACAGGTTTTATTAACAAAGGTGCCCAGGAGTTATCTAACCTTCCCGGAAATTCCAATAAATTGTTTAATGCTTGGCCGAAAATGGTCTTAAATATTAGACTTTTTCTATCAACTCGTATAAAAACCTGACTAGTATACTAGGCTGCTCCGTCATTAACCTCTGATTTATGGGTAATAGTATAAGAAAGGCTCGCTCTTAAATTATCGATACTATAAACTTTTTTATGTAGAGTAAAAAATGATCTGTTGAAGAATAATACGAACCCGGTGAAGACTTCTTAAAATTTAGTATTAATGTTTCTTTTAAATGTTACGCGGCAAGTAGATCACAATAGTGTGCTTGTGTTTCAGAATCAGCTCATTGGCCCCATGTGAATGACAACAAACTGTCTCTGAAGTATGATTTTAGCAGGAATAATCCAAAAAGAACGGCCAAGTCTTAGGTATATTGCTCAGTGATTCGTTCATGCTTAAGTCACACATAGTTCAGTGATGAATTTGTTTTTACTAACTGGAGCTTAGAAGTGTTCTTACAACACATGTACTGTACAGTAATTGGCTCTGTCAATATAGGGGACTTGCGCCTACTCACATCACGAGTAAAAACTGGAAAAATAATACTGAATTTCTAGATGCTAACGCCTGACTTGTGTTGTTTTAGATTTAAAAAAACAAAACATTTCGCCTCTTGAAAATTTTAAAATAATGTATCGTATGGCTCGTCTAGGTGTGGTCTTTTCTTGTATTATTACTTTTTATTGGTGGATAACTAAATTTTCTATTTATTATTATGACCCTCCTCCTTTCACCGCTTACCCAGCTTCCACCACCGGTTACCAGCGGCTAAGGTCCTATGTACAGAGAAGTAAATATCTCACAAGAGTTGTGGAATTACCACTGGCTGTCCCGCCAGTCTCCGGTAATTCCCCGACGATCGGTTTCACTGCACAGACCAACAACAGGCAGGTAGATTTTCACCAGGTCACAGAAACACTTGTGCTCTGTTAGTCTTCTTTAATAAACAGCAATTCTTCACAACACTGCTAACAGGGTAATGTCTTCACAACTTAACTCCTCACTTCAACTATATAGTCAGCACACTACCAGTTTACAATTCCTTAGTCTTCTCACTTTATATTAATCACAACAATTCCACAATAGTTGCACAACAATTGTCTTCAGTTGTTCTGCTAAGCTTATTAGTCTTTACACTAGGAACAGGGCCGAGCAACTAACTGCCCCTTTGATGATGGTAATGAAGTAAAGTGGCAAGTGACTTTGCCATGGGAGAGGAGAGAGAGAGAGAGAAGGAAAACATAGAAACGGGAAGTAAAGTAGTAGGGAGTGATAGCAGGTGGGCTGTCCACCGAGCTGAGACGAGGTGATTGTTTGGGGTGGGTTTGTAGGTTAAGGTGGGGAATGGATGGAAGGCATGCTGGGGCTCAAGGCACAGCCAGACGTGAGGGATAGAGAAGTCACAACATATAGTCGTGGGGGGAAAGGTTGGAAAAGAAGTTTAATGAGTTAAACAGAGGGGGACGACACCCCTTGTTTTACATATTACAGAGTTTGTTGGCTAACTAAGTTAGCCTAGGATTCAGAATGAGGTTGCACAATGGTTACTTTGGTAGACAATGACTAGTTTCATTTTACAATTACATGTTTATTAAAATCTTATACAGTACAGTGCTTCGTTCTCACTTTCATTTGCAGTCAGTAGATTGTGTTACTTGTAGCCGCAGCTTTTGGTGTGAGAGAGTAGTAGCCTGATTTTGATTATGGATATTAAGGGTTGACAGTTATTATTTAGGAGGTAATTAAACTAAAGCGATAAATAAAAAAAAATCCAGGATCTCAGAGAAACGTGAAGGAGGTATTATCAAACAAGTAGCTTCTCGTGTACTTTACCTTGGACTCTACATTTTTCCCATGTCACACAATGATGAACTTGGGTTTGTTCATCACAGTATATGAACAATTTTCTTAAAAAATAAAATAAATAAATAAAATATTTACTTGTGTAATTCTAAAACTACGAGGTCTCTCAGCAGCTTAACATTATATTCTCTGGTCGGTATATTGATGGTAAAGACCAATAAGGTTGAATGTTGTATCTATTTTTAAATACTGTACTAACTACCGTGACCATTCTTTCGTTACACTACTTTGCCTGTGTGTGTGTAACCAGGCGGCGTCAAATAGGCAGTTAGTTGTATGCAATAGTGACGTGAGGGAAAGTTTATAAACATACAACACTCCTCAGTAAGATCTAGTAAATTATATTAAAGAAGAAAAATCTTGTCTCCATTGTGAAGGATTTTATACAGACACCACAAATCATTCTTGTTTATATTTACCTTAATGAGGCAGACGGCAGATACCTCAGGTGCGCCGTGTAACGTACGAGCCATATGTTCAGAAACATAAGTGTTTGATTATGCTAAGCGTTTAACAAGGTTGCAAAAGATCGTAACCTCAGATACGTTTAGTTAATTTGAGTAAATTGATCCATAATTTGTACTAAAGCACCGAGTACAGTGAATTAAAGGAGTTTGGATATGTAGAAATATTTTCTTACTAATTTAAGCAGGTAAAGGTTTTCATAATTCATAGATTAATTTATCCACACTTAAAATTTTCATTATTAGCGAAACATTTATTGTTACTGCCCCGTTTAAGGCAATTGTTAGTAAAACTTGGGGTAAATAATATTACATTATTGACATGCTTTCCATGACTACCAAGGCCCTGGAATAATTAATTGTTACCCTCGCCACTTATTGACATTTCCAAATTATTTAATTGCAAAAGCATTCAGACACTACTTGTTCGGCTGTTTCAATAACCTTCCTTGTAGAATATTGTGTTGATATTCCTGTTACATTAAATGGTTTTCACTTGTCTTGTGCTGCACGTAACTACCATATTATATTAACCATTAATAAAATAAGCTCATTCAGCATTGTAAGTGCAGTCGACATCCAGCCTTTTCGTGTTATTACTGTTAACCATCGCCTGTGTTATTGTTTGATTCCATGCGTTTGTGAGTTTCTACACCCAGCAACACACTAATGCAACACTCGCTAGTATAGGGTTAGAGAGAGACCGCATTGCTGGTGATTAAGTAGTCTGACCCGTCGTCCATCAACTGGTCTCTCACGTCACCTGCGACCGTTTTATATTATGTTGACTTTTTATTTTTTTCGTCGGGTGATGAGTGTGTGAAGCTTAAGTGCGTGCGGACGTGGTTTAAGGGACTCGTGTGTGAGGTACTGTTGTAAAGGCGCCTAAGATACTGTGTTAAATTACCTGTGGGTGCACTAATACCTATGTGTTAAGGGTGACGACGGACGCCTCTCACCACATTATCATCAGAAGGCGAAGGTGAGGGTGAGGCTCGGCCACAGGTTATTATTAAAGATGTTGACATCGTGAGCGACATGTTCTCTCCTGTCACTTAGTTTTGACAGTTTTGTTTTGTCTTAATTTGGAAATACCGATAATTTGTGACTTTCTTTTTAGGAAAATTCATACTGGTCTATATTTAGGTATGACTGGAGATAATAGTTGTGTAAACTATATATAGATAGCATTATTACTAACCAGAATAGCCCAATTTAACGTAACCTACAGTATAATATTAAGCGTCTTAAGGAAGCCAAGAAATTTTTCATTTTGTGAAATAATTTCCATTACGTTAAACGTTAAAGGAATAAAAATCCGCAATTGCGTTTTAAAGCTAAATCGGGCAACTTGGCGTGTATATATATATATATATATATATATATATATATATATATATATATATATATATATATATATATATATATATATATATATATATATATATACACACACATATATATACCGTGTACACACCGGTATATATCTAGAGTATCAGTGTATGTTTACCTTGAACACTCTTGTTACCAATAGAGGAAGTGGCAAGGTGACAGTGATGCAACAGTAAATAGTTATCCGTTTTCGTAATATTAGTATTAGAGCGGCAGGCTGCAGGTGAACTATACCTGCTGGTCTACTCTCAGTAAGGCTTAAGGAGGTTACCATGACCTTTACTACCATGAAACATTTTGTTGATGAATCAGAGGAAATTCCACTGGGGGTAACTACTCGTAGTTTGTATACAAAAAATAGTGGACCAAACTACATATATTGAGAGACTGTTTTGAGTGTGAATAAAAGTTACATATAATAACGATAACCTGCGTACTCACTGTATACGAGGCTTGGTGCACACCCTTGGTACTGCCAGATATATACAAGTTTTTTTCCCGTCTCAGAAGTGTACGTAGCTATCGTGTTTACGTGACAGCAAGAGGCCTTTACCCTATATACCGTACTATAACACCTGGGACAAGCATATAAACTTGTGCACAACAATGTATGTAAACTCGGAGGCAAGATTGCTTTAAATTATGTATTAACTATACAAAATATAACTTAAAACATCTCTTCATTATAGGACTGTGAATGACGCATAAGTTCGCTACCTAAAACACCTTTCGTTATTTTTTCCCCAAATTTAATCAGAAAAGACATTATGTTATTACTGCGCTTCAACAAGTAAGGTCTTTAAACACGTGACAAGGTTAGCAGCTACACAGGTCCAATCAACAATGAAAAGTAATGAGAGATACAATTTTCTGTTTTGTTTACTTTATTCCTATACATAAATGAAGACTTGTAAACACTGCCTCTTAGATCACCATTATGTACCTCTTGTCTTATAGGAAGGAAGATTACCTGTTACATGAGAGTAAATTTACTGTTGATTTTAGAGTTTTAGATCAAGCACCTCGTACACTATGTTCTTTCCTGAAACAAGAACTACAATATGACCTACAGATCACACCCTCGTTCTTTAGTCTTACAATATGACCTACAGATCACACCCTCATTCTTTAGCCTTACAATATGACCTACAGATCACACCCTCATTCTTTAGCCTTACAATATGACCTACAGATCACACCCTCATTCTTTAGTCTTACAATATGACCTACAGATCACACCCTCATTCTTTAGCCTTACAATATGACCTACAGATCACACCCTCATTCTTTAGCCTTACAATATGACCTACAGATCACACCCTCATTCTTTAGCCTTACAATATGACCTACAGATCACACCCTCATTCTTTAGCCTTACAATATGACCTACAGATCACACCCTCATTCTTTAGTCTTACAATATGACCTACAGATCACACCCTCATTCTTTAGCCTTACAATATGACCTACAGATCACACCCTTATTCTTTAGTCTTACAATATGACCTACAGATCACACACTCATTCTGTCATTGAAGGAAGACATACAATTTGACCCTCACATCATATACCCAGTTCTCACATAAAGGCTCTACACGTATTATTTCCTAAGACTTGGTTATCATGGTGCGTCACTGTTGTGTGTTGGCATCCACGAGGCCTGACTGCTGTTGTTTGGTATACCTCCTGTCTCATACTCTTGTACGTACTTCCTTTCCTCCTTTACAATGTTTCTCATCCTTCTCTTCAATCTTTCTCCTCCTCCTCAATGTTCTTCTTCTTCCTCCTCCTCCTCTTTTCCTCTGTTCCTCAATCTTCCTCTTCCCCTCTCCTCCTCAGTTTGCCTCCTCCTCCTCCTACTGAATCTTTCTCAATATTCCTCTTCCACAGTCCTCCTCCTGCTCAGTCATCCTCTTCCTCAATCATCCTCTTCCTCTCCCCTCTCTTCCTCCTCCTCCCCCCGGACCTCCGCCACCCTCTCGGGAAGGAACAGAATTCTCGAGGTGACTAATTCAAGGTTCAGTTCTGACGTCATAATGAGAAAAAGAAAAAAAAGAGAGAGAGAGAGAGAGAGAGAGAGAGAGAGAGAGAGAGAGAGAGAGAGAGAGAGAGAGAGAATAATAGGAAGCAAAATAATCCAAATTATTCCCCTGTGTCTTTCAGAGTCGGAAGAATTACCTCGATTTATATATTAAAAGTGTCCAACGATTATTAAATGTTTCCTATCTTAACGGAACGTATTGAAAATGTAGTAAGATCACTAGAGTTTGCCTTTAAAAATATATAATTCGATTAACTTACCTAATTTAATTGTGTAGTACCTGTGTGTATGTTGGGTGGGGTCTGCCAACACCCACTGAAGGAATGTGTCAGTGTTTCTCGGGTTTTTTTTTCTCTATGATTGAAAAAACTCCTAAAAGTGCACGTCATTGTAGGATGAGTGTGTGGGATTCCTCGTAACCTGGAGGTGGTGAGGTGGAGGGTTGTGGTGAGGTGGATGGGGTGGGTGAGGGTGGAGTGGGTGGGTGGAGGTGGAGGGGGTGTGGTGAGGGTGGAGGGGCGTGTGATGAGGGTGGAGGTGGTGTGGTGATGGTAGATGGGGTGTGGTAAGGCTGGAGACGGTGTGGCGATGGTGGAGGAGTATGGTGAAGGTGGGTAGGGGTAATGTGGTGAGGGTGGAGGTGGTTTCATGAGGTTAGGTGTGACGTGGTGGGGTGTGGGTGGGAAATTATGTGGTGAGGGTGGAGGGGGTGTGGTGAGGGTATAAGGGTGTGGTTGAGGGTGGATTGTGTATGGCGAGGGTAGGTATGGTATGGCGAAGGAGGCCGGATGTGGTGAGGGTGGGTGGGGTGTGGTGATGGTGGTGTGGTGAGGGTGGGTAGGGCGTGGCAAGGGTAACCAGATGTGGCCCGGGTCGTTAAAGTATTGGGTAGGGTGTGGCACTGTTGGCCGGATGTGGTGACGGTCGTCGAAAATATGGAGAAGGTGGCGGAATCTTGGCGACGATGGCCTGGGTGTGTTGAAGGTGGCCGAGGCGTGTCACAGGGGCCGTGTGGTGGCCGTGGCGTGGTGGGTGGCGTGTGGTGCGTGTGAGGGGGGCGTGTGGGTGGTGGGTGACCTGGGTGTGGCCGGGTGGTCGGGGCGTGGCGAGGAACACCTTTATGACTCCTGGCCACTGGTAGTGTGGCCAGGCCAGGCCAGGCCAGGCCAGGTCATGTCATCTCTCACTGTTCCATTCATCCCGTCTCAAGTGTGTGGGCAGTGTTATTGTTCTCTCTCTCTCTCTTTGTCTGTCTGTCTCTGTCTATTTAAGTGATATTGACTCTCTGTCCTTCTAATTGTTGCCGTAACTATCTCTTTGTCTGTCTGTCTGTCTGTCTAGTATTTACTCTTGCTCTTTATATATATATATATATACATATATATATATATATATATATATATATATATATATATATATATATATATATATATATATATATATATATATATATATCTGTCTCGGTAACTATCTTTCCTTGTTTGTCTTGTCTGTCTCTGTCTGTCTCTGTCTGTCTATCTCATATCCATAATCTATTTGTTACTGTTTCTCTGTCTTCAATAAATGCCATCACTTCGCTTGTCAGTCTAATTGTTACTGCTTCTCTTTGTCTGTCTGTCTAATTGTTTCTGTCTGTTTATGTCTGTTTGTAGATTGCTCTCCTTTTTTGTCTGTCAGTCTCTGTGTGTGATAGCTTTCTAAACCCTAATGTATATCTTTATCTATCTATTTTTTTTAAACGGTTTCTGTCTTTATCTGTCTTTGTAGCTCACTTTCCCTTTGTCTGTGTTTGTCTGTTTGTTAATGTGTCCTTTCAGTAATATTTGTCTATGTCTAATCCTCACTGTGTATGTCTTTTATCATTCCTATCATTTTCTTATTTTAAAAATCTCACAAGATTAGAATTCTCTCAAATCAATTTTTGTGTATAATCTAAATTCCATTTTTTTTCGAGGTTTATTGACGTTTATTTTGAGTTCGTTATTGATGTTGATGGTCACATGATCCTAATTTTTTTTTTTAATTTGCCTTTTATAAATTGTGAACTCCTTATATATAAAGTTTTTTAGTTGCTTGTAAGCCCTTTGTCTGTGTCGTATTTTGGGTTTGTTTGGTGTTAGGTCGCGTGGTTAAGCGTAATCATGGGATTTGCGCGATTCTGGAATCCTGGTGTTGGGGGGTTGGTGTGTTAACGAGGTAAATATATACCACACCACACCCCCCACACACACACATAGATACTCCCCACACACAGATCTCCCCACATATACATACCCCCCCCACACACATATACCACTCCAACACACCATTACACACACCCTCATCCAGACACACCACACACACACCCCTCATCCACACACACCACACACATACCCTCATCCACACACACCACGCACACCCCACCCACACACACACACCACACACATACCCCATCCACACACCACGCACATACCCTCATCCACACACACACCACACACATACCCCCTCATCCACACACACCACACACATACCCCATCCACACACACCAACACACACCCTCATCCACACACACCACACACACACCCCATCCACACACACCACACATACCCCATCCACACACCACACACACCCCATCCACACACATACCCCCATCCACACACACACACCCTCATCCACACACACACCACGCACACCACCCACACACACCACACACATACCCTCATCCACACACACCACGCACATACCCTCATCCACACACACCACACACATACCCTCATCCACACACACCACACACATACCCTCATCCACACACACCACGCACATACCCTCATCCACACACACCACACACATACCCTCATCCACACACACCACACACATACCCTCATCCACACACCACACACATACCCTCATCCACACACACCACACACATACCCTCATCCACACACATACCCCTCATCCACACACATACCCATCATCCACACACACCACGCACACATACCCTCATCCACACACACCACACACATACCCTCATCCACACACACCACACACATACCTCATCCACACACACCACGCACATACCCCATCCACACACACCACACACATACCCTCATCCACACACACCACACACATACCCTAATTGAAATACTGTATAACATTCAGTGCCATAATATCCTGACCACGGGGATTAATTATTATGACCCGTTGTAAACTCTACTCTGAAATCCTTTTGTGCTACCGCTCACAGGGCGAGTGTGGGGTGCACAAAAAACTAGCCGCTGTAAGCGGCAAAATCAATAAAAAAAAATCTATCTCACACACATACCACTCCACACGCCACCCACCACTCCACACACCACCCACACCCCCCCACACACACACACACACACACACACACACACACACCCCACACCACCCCACACACATACACACACCACAAACGCACACACACACACACACACACCCCACACCTACATTCAACATCGCACACAAAACTGCTCCAAATTCTGCCGTCCCAATTAATCGAGAGGGATGAAGGTAATGACATGACCAAAACCAGGAGGGAGGGAGGGAGGGAGGGAAGAGAGCTATGCCCTAAGTGACCTCAGTACGGATATTAATTTACCTGAAGCCTACAATTACAAGTCGTAGTGCATTTTCATTCCTTCATTATAGGGCTGAATGTTACTCAATCACCCGGTGTTGAAATCGTCTTAAGCTGGATACTGGACGAGATTACTGCACATTCTCATATGGTAAAAATCACTTGTTGTAGTGGAGGTGTATTTTAGATGTGTTTCTGCGGATAAAGACTTTGGGCGAGGTGGTTGGTAATATGGCGAACTTGTCTTGGTAAATGGAGAGTGAATCTAGGTGGAGAAGGTGTAGGATTAGAGGAATTGAGTAAAAAGAGAAGGGAAGATGAGAGGAAATGAGTTTGAAAAGGAGAAGGAGGAGGAGGTTGGATGGTTTGTGGAAATGAGAAGAACAGAAAGGGGGGATAGGAAGAGTACAGGGAATTAGTCAAAATAGAAGAGAGATGGGAAGATAAAAGTAAGTGATGAGAGAGAGAGAGAGAGAGAGAGAGAGAGGGGGGAAAGTCAATTAGGGGTGAAAATTATATTGAAATAGTCCTAAGTCATTACTCCACCTTAAAAAAAATAAAACGCAAAATTTGACCCCTCGAAATGATTAAAGCTAATGACGTCATAAAGTAGATAAGCCTACGGAGCTGTTTCTATTACATACCAAGTATATATACCGCCAATGTATACCAGAAAGATAGGTACCACCATACCGAACCTGGCATGAGAAATACTTACCATCATGTATACCTGGTAAGTAGGTATTTTATCATGCAATACCAGTTTGTTAGGTAATATTTTGGTAGTATTGTGGGTTTCCGGTATATAAGTGTTTTCATGCAATATTATGTGTGTTGATAGGACTATGTAATTCCTGGTAGACAGTCGTTGTCATGCGATAAACGAAAGTTACTGTAACATAATACTGTACCAGCAAGACAGATACCGTTAGATAATACAGTAACAAAAGCATCAAGATTACAGAAACAGTAATACAGAGAGATGAAAATAACTGGATGGAAAAAATAATAGTGTAAATAATATAGATTAAGACACTGGAATTACCATGGTAAGTATATTATGTAAAGCCTTAAAGTCTTCAAAAACGTAACTAGAAATATTGTTTAAGATCCCATAAGTATAACACGTTCTTTTAGGTTTTTTTTTCAAATGATTATCAAAATTTCTAAAAATAAAAGCCATTAGTGCCAAAAGGAGAGTGGTGATAAATGTGTGAGGTGAATGTTGGTGAACGTGTAGAGGTTTTCAACATCGCGAGACATCTGTACCGTGGAAGGGAAGGGGATGCACGGAACAGAGAGAGACTTGTGGAGTGAACTGGGTTGAGGTTAGGTAAATGTTTGATGGGCCGCCTGCGCTCTACATACTGATTGTTGTGCGTGTAGGAACGATACTGTTGGGTGTTGTGCTGTGTGTGTGTGTGTGTGTGTGTGTGTGTGTACGTCGTGTGTGGCCAGGAGGTGCACTAGGGTGAGGCCCCCGGGAGCCTGAACCCATTACGTATTACAGCGACTCCTAGCTGAGCTTGAGACAGGTGTAATTAATAAGTTACCTGTAAACGTCCCATACCCATCCATCTTCATCTGTATATGGTGGAGGGAGATCACCTGATTGCTGTATTAGTTGCTGTCAGTGGAGGGAAGATGGAGAGAGGTGAAGGGGGCGTCACCCTCCACCCACATCATCTAGTGTTTCGTGAGATAAGAGGTGGAGGGCCGCGTGCTGCCCCTGTCGTCAAGATGGATAGAGCTGTTATGTGTTGTCTTGTTTCTTTTTACCTGTGCGAGGTTTGTGAGTGTTTCGCTCAGCGTGAAATTAAAACAGGTTAGTAAATAATTGTCTTGCTGGTGATGTAATTTATCATTAAAGGATAGGAGTTACACACACGTTTATTATATATATATATAATATATATATATATATATATATATATATATATATATATATATATATATATATATATATATATATATATATATATATATATATATATATATATGATCAACCATTTTCCTCGCTTGTGTGTGTCAGCTGATATACTGTATATAGAGCTGCATGTATTTATATACATTACACACAATTATCGTAAAGCCACACCCCCATTAACATAATCAGCCTTGAGATTACGACAATAAGTTATGCAGCAGGAATTATGCTCCCGAATAATTGGTATTATGGCTTTAGCACAGCTAATAAAGCAGGTGTGAGCCTTTCATCTCCCTGAAATACAACTTGTAATTACAATGATGAGATGCCGCAGGTGACGCGGTAGCACCTAAGAAAGTTAATAAACATAACTGTCCCTCAGGTGAAGAACGGCGACAATAAACCCCGGAGAAGAACCAGTTAACCTAAACATACTCAACTTTATGTCAAGGTCTAATTGCCTTACCATATTTAGAATAATTACCACCGCATGTTTATGTATCGCTCCATTATCAACGGTAATTCTCCCACCACAAAAATAAGGCAATATATGAGCTGACAGTCTCTATATCTCGCAGCATTTTGACGTAAGTGATAGGATAAATATCTCTCCAACACTCACTTGGTGTATAATGACCCTAGTTTACAAACGCTAAATTTGCCATTTTATTTCTTCTCGGTCTTGTGGCCTTTACATCCTCAAAGCTCCGTGTGTCAAGTCGCTGTAGTTACTGTCGAGTCATCGTGATAATTTTAAGATATTTAGGTCTGTTTCTTTTGTCGTATCTTGAGTAAACACCAACTAGATGCATTCTCACCTTATCACTTAAGGAAAAATTTAAGTTAAGAGCACTGAAAATGCAAGTCCTGAACCTTAATTATCATATTACAGTCCAGCCGGAGCTTTACACCCGAGTGGCCAGCTGACGTCTGTAACAGGGTCATTATGAAATTATCCTCATCATAAATACAAAACATAATTTTGACTATAATGGTGAGATAACTGTATCGATAAGCTCTGTAATTTCATGTTTGTCCACTGTGAAAATTTGCAATAAAAGATTATTTTAATTTGAGCTGTAACAACGAGAGAGAGAGAGAGAGAGAGAGAGAGAGAGAGAGAGAGAGAGAGAGAGAGAGAGAGCCAGTTTTTCTGATCATGTTTGTCCTACGTGAGGGATGTTCAACATATACTATGGTAGGAAGCATCATCTTGCCTACGTTTTTTATCGTCTTTGGAAAACAGGTTTTTTTCAGGTAAATTGACTGATTAATGATTATACAGGTACCACTGGATTCATGGATCATTAATTGAATTCGTGATATGGAAGTACATTATATATCCTCTCTCTCTCTCTTTCTACATTGATACCTTTGTCCTTTAAATCAGACAGTTAGATGCGTCTGTTAAATCTCCAGTCACAAGGAAAACTTAACTTACGTACAGTCTCGTTCAAGATTCTTCGAACACTGCTGGAGACAGCTGGCTGCTCAAGGCCGTTTGTTTACTATAGTAGGTAGTAAAAATTATGAATGAATGTAAAAGTGATCGGTGATTGGTTACTTAGTTCCCCGTTGCTTAATTAATGGTTGGGTTTTGTTGTTTCACATTATATTATTTCTACGTACTATAGTAAACAAACGGCCTTGAGTTGCCAGCTGTCTCCAGCAGTGTTCGAAGAATCTTGAACGAGACTGGACCGTCATGTTGCTTACGGCTACGGTACACTCTCGACACACCTGGGGAGTCCAATCTCTTTAAGTGCAAATTAGCGACTGTGAACTGAGACGGTATTGGGTGTAAGGAATCTATGGCTGTAGAATTCGAACCCACATACCTATAAATAGTTGTAGGCGACATTATACCCCTTTGCCCAATGTAGGATTCGAACCCACATATTTATAAAGCGTGATAGGCGACATTTATGGGAAAGAATATATTAAATGGAAGTAACTCAACATTTTAGGTGAATGAAAAAGAGAGAAGTGTAGACGGTATACTGTAGTAAATTTATGTAGAGAAGCTGTAGAGAACCGATGTGTAGCGAAGTAATCAAGAGTGTAGATGAAAGGTCAATGCAGGTCACTATACATAAACCAGCAAGAATTAGTCATTGTGTCATCATAGGGTTTAAAAAGATCATTCATTCATGACTATAGTTAAGACTGGTATTCATAGAGCTGCCTGATGCAACTAATAAGAATAAGATTTGTCGTTAAATAAAAATAAAGGGATTGATGGATAAATTATAAGAGACAATTACAATACTGTTAAAGGAAAACAAGTCGCTGTATTCTTGGGTGGAGTCACTGAGGAGGAAAAAAATGTGAAATGATTCTGGATAATATTAATAAGATACATTGATTGATTTTTTTTTATTCAAGCTGGTTATACATTTATGGTTTATCTATAAATATTATCCTTTGCTTCCAAGGTAGTAGTAATTTTTTGTTGTTTCTCGTCTTTATCTATTTATCTATATGATCATTGTTTATCACGTATTACCTTGGTATGAAGTTATCACGTTCTTTCGCTTCACCGACCATCGTCCTTCAGATCTGTGGAAGTTCATTATCATTAACTCGTTAACTTGGTTTATATCCCTGTGTACAAGGTCGACACCTGGAGGTCACCTGTAATTATCAATTCACATTTCACCATAAATATCCCAACTTTTTTTTTTCTTCATGTACCAATGAATCATGGTTTACTTCTGATACCTGGTACATTTCAGACGATGAGAATATGGTATTAATATTTCTCTACGAGTTTAAGAAATTTAGTTTTTTTTTAAATCGTAATTTTGGTTTGGATTTGATCGTTATCCTGATGTAAACAGATGTGATGAAGGTTAGAGCCATTTGTACAAGTCTTGATCTTCTTGTTTCATCACCATGCCAGTTAGTTAGTTGATCACTTATCTTCACACGTTTACTGTCTGTTCCTTTACATCCACATCCTTTACTAAGATCACTATCCACACCACCCTTCACTAAGATCACTATCCACACCCTTCACTAAGATCACTATCCACACCCTTCACTAAGATCACTATCCACACCCTTCACTAAGATCACTATCCACACCCTTCACTAAGATCACTATCCACACCCTTCACTAAGATCACTATCCACACCCTTCACTAAGATCACTATCCACACCCTTACAAGGTCCTTAACCCTTCCTTATCTTACAGAATCTCTCCACAGCATCCATTTTTCTTTATGGCCTCCTACCCTCCCTCCCCACCACCCTCATCACCACCCCTCCCTCACCACCACCCTCACCACAACCCCACTACCACCCTCCTCACCACCACCCCTCCCTAACCACCCCCTCCCTCACCACCACCCCTCCTTCACTACCACCCCTCCCTCACCACCACCTCTCCCTCACCACCACCCCTCCTTCACCACCACCATTTCTTCCTACAGTCTATCAACCATCAAGGACAACTTACACATGAGACTTCGAAGTTGGTAATTGAGAGCTTCAAAATCCAGTCATTACTCGCCGCTGACAGTGATACAACAATAGACGCTGACGTAGTGGCTTTGTACACGGTTTGGTCCGGAAGACATACTGAGAGGTGGGCCATAAATGAGACCAGATTAGAATAGGCCATTACCTGAGTGAAAAATATCCTTTACTGTGACATAAAGGACGTCCGTCAATCCTTATCAGCCGCAACGGGACTCGACCTGGATGGAGGAAAAAGGAGTTTAGGATGTGTGTTAAGAGGGAAGCGTGATGTGTCTTTTATTTTATTAGTGTTGGAGGTTGGTAGTGGTGTGTAGCGGCAGAAGGTACGCACGTCATTTACTGCCCCTCCTGGCCCCAGTTTACCACCGTGTCGCAGGGAGGAAAAGACTGTTTAATTTTTTTGTTCTCCCGGCTGTAAAACTAATGCGAAAGACCGACAAAGAGTTGATAAATTCTTCCTGGTTGTTATATAATATGTTTGAGCATCGGCAGTAAAATGTTTAGAACCCTATTGTTCCAACCTTCCCCAGAAACTGTTAGTCTGGCCACCATTTACACCGCATTAATGGCTCATGAAAAACTCATTAAAGAGAAGTGAATTTCTCTTTCCACACCTAAGAGGTAAGTAACTGGTAGACTCAGTGCTGGAAACCTTTCTTCCTGGTACTGTATTTAAACCAAGGTGTCAGGTTTTTAGCGCCGCACAAATATATTTACTTCATTAGATGAGGTTAATTAATCCCACAGACGGTAACTCGTATAAGGCAAAGTTATAGTAAGACTTAATGCTACCTTCTTTTTATCAGGTGAGAATCCCAGTCTAAATCTCTCACGTCTAAGAGTAGTGAGAAGTAAGTAATTTGCCCTCAGCTGAAATTCACGTAAACTACTAGAATTGTTTTTAATTTCTATTTGTGAACTATGAATCATAAATAAAATAAGTCTCTTTAATCATTATTCACCTGTACCGAACCTTACCATCATCGAACACCTCATCTTCAATCTGGACTACAATATCGAGGTTGTCATTAATACATCACGGGTCTTGATTTCTTCACTGGGTCCTGTATAAAAACTGTTCTTTGTTCTTGTCTTCTTGAGGGCTCCGTATAAATAACTTTCTACAATGGTCAGATTTGGGGGTTTGGGGTTTATGCCTTTGTTTCGCATTCCAAGATTCATTGTTTCCTAGCGGTTTGTTTTGCGTTTCATTCTCAGGTTTTGGATTATAACTTGTTCCAGCAAGGACTCTTGGATTGCCATACGACTTCTATCCCAGCCATGAGTGTTGGGTTATGACTTGTTCCAGTCTTAAGTTTATGGAGTCTATATAATTTATGTTCGTATCCTACGTATTGAATTGTGAGGACAAATACTATTAACTCAGTGCTTGAAATTATTATTCCTGTGTTCCATCCCGGAGCCTTAGATTATTATGTCATCGTGTTCCAGCTCAGAGCCTTAGATTATTATCCCTTCGTGTTCCAGCTCAGAGCCTTGGATTATTACAAATTGACGACCCAGCCGAGGGGTTACAGGTGGGCACTGTTACTGTTCCACCTGTGGGCTGGGCTGTGCTGTGCGTGAAGACACTCTTCTTACTGTACCTCGAGTCTGGATTCTGAAACCGGAACTTGAGTTTTTGTTTACCCTCTGGTGTCTGAGTCATGGTTTATCTCCCAGATGAGTTTTTGTTTCATCAGCTTCACATGGACGGATCTACAGATGCTTTACAGTGCAAGCAATGCAGCCTTGAAAAGAAATTAGTGACGATGCAGATTCAGAGTATATGAACAATGAACCAGGCAATTTGAAGGGCAAAAAAACGAACGATGGAATGACCCTGAAATTAAGAATGATGTTACGAAATATCATCATGACCTTGTTGTATCATTTTCTTATGTCACGAAAATTAATCACAATGACTGGTGGCGAAATCAGTAAAATCACTCACGTGATCACCCCAATTACTGACCTGCCAGACGGCAGTCATACTTGAGGAGAGTGACTGCGTCATCGGAAAAGATACAGACATGACAACCTGAAGCATTGACCTACTTGCTTCCTGAAGCAAACAGAGCAAATAATGGGGTTAACATCGCTGTGATGACGTTCTTAATTATTAATGCAAACGGAAGAACGAGAAGATATACAGGACATTCATCACAATAACGACCCAACTTACTAACAGACACAACTAATAGTGGCATTTCCCTCATGGAAATAACCTTCGTATTATCTGGTGCTAATCATAACAATTGTACTCGACAGATCTATCATAATCTTTACTGCACACTGGTGATCGGTAATGGTCAGGAACTTCGCTCATGGTAGTTACGTTTAAGAGTAATGACTGTCATTTATTAAAATAGACGCTTCAGTACTATTTCACATAAAAAAAATTACCATGAATTGTCTGAATTATGTGCTAGCGATAGTCATTTGATAAAAAGTATTCATGGTAAGTAGCGTTAAGAGCAGCTTACACCGTCACGTACTTCACCCTCACCTGGAGAGAGTAGGGGATAAGGGGGGAGGGGTGGAGCAAAGTACAAAAACACAGAACAGAGAAGTTGTAACGAGGTCTTGTTGAATTTTAGTCCCCATAGGATTTGTTTTCATCTAAGTACTAAGGTATATTCTGCCTCTAAGTGTGACATTTATTTATATATCGTAAAGAGGAACCAGATTTCTCACCTGATAATATAAAGCCATAGTCAATTAGCAATACCTGATGGTCTGGTCGAAATGCAATCACATCCATAAACTCTCCCGAGGACAATTTCAAAGTGAGAAGATATTCAAAATCTCTACAGACCAAAAACTCGTAGTATAATTTGACGACCACGAACACTTAGATAAATTTCACTGCAATAGAATATGAATGCAAGACTTTCAACGTCACCTTAATAGGAATCCTCATGAAATCTGGTGCGGTCTTACGTGATTTCATTTGAATCTTGTTTTGGTTCATATGCGTCGTGGTGTTCCTAATTTTAATATATTTCTTTTACTAGTAACGTATTTGCATATAGGTACAAATATCGGTGTGTTTATAGGGAGACAGACAGACAGACAGACGAGGCTAAGAGAGAGAGAGAGAGAGAGAGTAAATGGATAGAAGAAGACAAACATAAAGAGGGAGGAAGAGAGATGGGGGAAAAAATCAAATACAGAAAAATCCTACAACATTATTTTATTGTATACATCAATGAAACTAAATAAACAGAATATTGACCTCTTGATGTGTCTACTTGACTGACCTATCCTTGAGGACTCTCCCTACCCCGTCCCTCCCTAGTTTGGCCACTAACAATATCATTTAAATTCCAATAACCTGTGCAGGACGTGTTGGTGTATGTTGTTGCAATTTTATTTCTTGTTGGCTTCAGTTTTCCTTTGTCTCTTGTTTCTTTCTTGTACTTATTCTCTGTATTGGTTTATTTTCTTAAGTGTTTTCTAGATAATTTTGGGTTTTTCTTTAATCTCTCCTCTTTTCTCTTCTCTAGTATTCTTAACATATCTCCTCCATTCTCTTCTTTATTCTCTCTTATTTTCTCTTGTCAACCATCTTTAGCATATCTTCTCTATTCTTATATATTCCTTTTCTCCTCTCTTCATTTTTCCCTGCGTCACTGTCACTACACCTTAACCTCAGCAGTGGTCTCTTGTCACATAATCCAACGGTGTGTATGCGTATATCAGACTGGGTATATACAACTGTGGGTGCTGGGTATACGAGGCGGGCATGAAAACGTACCCTGGGTGTGATGGAAGTGTAGTGTTTGGGGTGTGTGTGTGTGTGTAAAAATGGCAGACAACTCCCTCGCATAGCTTATCGTCCCGCCTGTGATGTACGGCCACTGGTAATAACTGTTTGGATCGCCGTTGGCCTTGATATAAAATCTATTTTCATTTTCAAATCGAGTATAATTAATGCTTCATGACGAGCTAATTAAATGATCCCTGAGATATAACTTTAGCTCCACCTGGGTTGTATTTCTCGCTCCTGTAGTTTGAGTCGTGGGGAGAGGAGTGGGGAGGAGGATGTGGTATGTGGGGAGGGGAGTTGAGGAGGATGATTTGGGATGTGGGGAGGTAAGTAGGGAGGAGGAGTGGTTGCCGAGGGGAGTAGGGAGTGGAATGTGGGAAAGGAGGTGGGGGTAGAAGGAGTGGGGGACAGGAAGGGGGAGTGGGGTAGAGGAGTGGGAATGCAGTAGGAGGTATACGAGGGAGGGGGTTTGGTCAGGGGAGGAAGAGGACGGAGGGGAGGTCTTAGTTGGTCTTTCAAACTCACAGATTCCCTCACGTAGACCGTCTCAAGGATGGTCTGGAAAATTGCGAGTTACTTTGTCTTGGTGGAGCCGCCTCTTGTCTTGACCTCCTCCCTAACATCTTCTCACCACCTCTCCCTCCCCTCCCTGAGCATCACTCCTCACTACAGCTTAAGTCAAGACATCCTGAGGGGAAAAAAAATCACCAACTCCAGGAAGAACTTATGATATGTAGCTTTTGGCCTTCATGCATCCTTGCTAACACAGCGGAGCTCATTCAAACCATTTATATATATATATATATATATATATATATTTTTTTTTTTACTATGCAAAGATATTCCATTGTATGATCCGTTTCTGATGGAGTTGAATAAGAGAGACATATTTCTTTTGCACCCAGCTGATTGTCCTCCCAGCCATGTGCACGCCTGGGATACCTGCCGGGGACAAAATGATAATTCTCAAGAGGGTCATATGTGGGGCCCTGAGTCGACACAAAGGAGACGGTGGGCGGGCCGGGGGCTGGGCGTGACTTGCTTGCACGTGGACGGCGGCGACGCGTGCTACGCTTGACCTTCTGGGTCCACCTGCTGGCTACTACCTGGGGTTGTGTACCTCTCCGGCCACCTCCCACCCTCCAGGGGAAGGCGCTGATGGAGGGGGGAGGGGGGATAAGGTGCAGAGGGAAGGGGAAGGTATCGAGGGAGGAAGGACTGGGGAATGTGCAGAAGAAGGGAGGGGGAGAAGAGGGAGGGGGAAGGTGTCAAGGGAGGAAGGACTGGGGAGGTGTCGAGGGAGCAGGGAGAGGGAAGCTTGTGCAGGTACAGATGGAGGGAGATAGGAGGAAGGAGTTAATCTTAACGTTGTATATACTGGACTATAATATCATATATACATGTTATATAACTATCAACTTGACCTATATTATACGTTTACTAGAGGGCATAGTTGTCTTTTTTAATATACCTTACTGATTTCCTTTACCTTACTTACATAGTCCACTTACTTACCTACTTCTGTCTACCCTAAAGTACTTTCCTACTTGTTTCTACTCTTCTACTTACCTTCTTCTCTCTACCTCCCCATCTATCTACCCACTTCTTTACCTGCCCATCTATCTACCCACTTACCACCCCTCATCTATCTACCCACTTCTTTACCTCCCCATCTATCTACCCACTTCTCTACCTCCCCATCTATCTACCCACTTCTCTACCTCCCCATCTATCTACCCACTTCTCTACCTCCCCATCTATCTACCCACTTCTTTACCTCCCCATCTATCTACCCACTTCTCAACCTTATCTATCCATC
This sequence comes from Homarus americanus, assembly GCF_018991925.1. Classification (NCBI taxonomy): domain Eukaryota; kingdom Metazoa; phylum Arthropoda; class Malacostraca; order Decapoda; family Nephropidae; genus Homarus; species Homarus americanus. The sequence goes on along the minus strand of NW_024725031.1, from coordinate 1,898,383 downwards.
TACCCACTCTCTACCCCCCATCTATCTACCCACTTCTCTACCCCCATCTATCTACCCACTTCTCTACCTCCCCATCTATCTACCCACTCCATCTACCCCTCCATCTACCTACCCACTTCTCTACCCCATCTATCTACCCACTTCTCTACCTCCCCATCTACCTACCCACTTCTTTACCCCCTCATCTATCTACCCACTTACCCCCACCCCCCATCTATCTACCCATTTCTTGCCCTCCCCATCTATCTTGGTCATGTGTGGAGGGTGCGGCCGCTTACACCTGAGATCACTGTAGACGTGCGTAAAGGCGAGATTCATGTACCTGTTGTAACTGTACCTGTCTGCCCTTACTACTGAAGATGTGTTGATGCTACAGTAAAAGTCATTCGTGTTTTTCCTTGTCGATGGTAATGTAGCTTTATTTTTGTTCTCGTTTTTGTCTTTGTTTATTCTTGATTTCGTTTTTTTTCTTGTTTATTCCTGATTTCGTCTGTTTTTTTTCTTTATTTTTATTTCGTCTTTGTGTTTGTTGTTTTTGTTTTTGTTGTTTATTCTTGACTTTGTATCTATGTTTTTGTTTCTGTTTTCTTGTTTATTCTTGATTTCGTCCCATTATGTGTATGTGTTTTTGTTTGATTTTACTGTCATTGTTCTTGTTTGTTTGTTGTGATATTTTGTATTTCTTGATTTCCTCACCAAATTCTCATTTTTTTATGTGTGTGTTTTTGTTTGTTACTTGACCTAGCGTTTTTGTTTTTGTGTTTGTTTTCTTACATATTCTTGATGTTCACATACATTTTATCCTTGTGTTTGTCTTGTTTATGTTGCTTATTGTCTTTATTTTCGTATTTTTGTTCCCTTTTTATATCGTTTCATTATTCTGTTGTTGTTGTTTTTGTTATTGACACCTTCATCCTTGATATTGTATTTGTCTAATTCTTATTCTTGTTATCGTCTCCACCTTCTTTTTTGTTGTTGTTTACGTGTTGATATTGCAGCGTCTATTTCCATTGTTTACATTCTGTCCTTCCTCAGTGTTTGTAACTCTCAGTCAGCAAGTTTTTGTCTTAAGACGGGAATATCTTTACCTTGTCTTATTAGGACCTACAGTATTTGTTCGTCTGGTCAATAATGTGTAGTCATTCCTAAAAGACTTCTCAAAATCTTGGTATATTCGATGAGTTATTTTTTATTTATTATTTGTATATAACTTGATTGGGAATATATTGTTGGTATTTATTTCGAAAATCAGTTGATGTTTATGATTATTCGTATTAGTTGTATCAAAGAAAAAAAAACAATATCCAGATAGATGAATAAATGTAAATATATTAAACCGTGTGAGGGTCAGAGGAGGTGGTGACCTCAGACTAGACCGAGGCAACACACAGCTAGTAAGTTCATTATATCTTATTATCTTAATTTACGACCACTGTCAGTCGCTGGGAAAGATTATTTTTGTGTGTGGTTCCTTTTTGCTCAACGATACAAATTAGCACCAAGTTTTGCTCATTTGTTGTGTATTACATGCAGTAGCCATGAGCTGTAGTTTTCATCATGTTTAAACATTACTGAGAAAATTTAAAGTGAAAATTGTATCTTTATAGTGAGTGTGTGTTTGTGTGTGTTTGTGTGTGTGTGTGTGTGTGTGTGTGTGTGTGTGTGTGTGTGTGTGTGTGTTTAAGTACACGTGTATACAACTTGTCGGAATAGTATCCTCATTAGGGGAGACTTGAGAGATTAAGTAAGGCCCAGTACACCATGACCTACAAATTTCACCATTGCCGAAATTAATAATTAATGGGACGACCTTACCTGAAGATTGTTGTGGAGGAAAGCGAATTCTTGAACCTCACTAAAACTACTTTCCAAAGACATTAAATCTGAAAATGTCATTAACTGCTCGTTTATTTTCACGATTTTTTCCCCAGCAGGAAAGTACGTCTCCAACTAGAAATTAGAATTCTCGCCAAATCGTAAACTGAGGTCACCTGCTGAGTGGCAAACCTCACCTGGGTAACAACGGAAGGTTTAGAATTTGGGCTGAAATTCTCAAACGATCGCACGCTCTTTCTTACCCATACTGGAAACAAGAGAACCTATCTACTTGGTCAACTTAGGTTTCACCACAAAGTTGGATTCTCATAAGTATTTTACAAAGACGTATGATCCTCTCAGAATCCGAGTCGAACACTAAGAGAGGTGTTGAGGGGGGGGGGGTCGGGGGGAGTTAGGGAGGCGAAGAGAGAAGACTGGTGGAGGGAGGGAGGAAGACGACAATCTCTCTACATGCAGGTAATTGATTTTGACCCATTCCTGGCATAATAGTGTCTCGCATCACAAAATACCAATTTAAACTCTTGTTGAAATGTCTACCTTACAAGTCGTTGGTGTTGGATCGCAAAGTTGCTTAATCTACCCCGCCGATATTCACCGACTCGTAAACATTCTACCTCTCCGTGTTGTATAATCTAACTCAGTGACTCGTAAACATTCTAGCTCTCCTTGTTGTATAATCTAACTCAGTGACTTGCAAACATTCTACCTCTCCGTGTTGTATAATCTATGTCAGCGACTCGTCAACATTCTACCCCCATGTCGTATGATCTACCTCACCGTATAATCGACCTCGCTGATTTCTCATTAAACTTAAACATTCGATAATTGATTAAGAGAAGCACATCGGAGGAGGAGAGAGAGAGAGAGAGACCTGGATTTGGACCTGCTCGAGCCCCTGGTGTGAGACGCAGAAAGACTCCTGTAAGATTAGATATTCTTTGCGGTCCTTCGAACTCCAGGAATCCTGTCTTGGGGAGGAAATAAATTTTACCTGAAGGTGTATGTGATTGTGAGCGGGACACCAGCGGCGACGACCTCGATTAAAAATCACCAACAGTCCAATAAATTACCAGGGAGGGTAGTTACTAGCGGTAGGAGTGACCATAGACCTTGTCAGAAAGGCCAATGGGATATTTAAGTACCGCCAGTAATATCCTTGAGTGACTTAACAAATTTACATTCATTGACTGAGGCGCTGAACTAGTGAGTAGATTTGATCAGTTTTGAAGCCTTCGTGTTTTGACCGTGAGGAATGCCAGCGCTCTCAGCTATTGAATATTATCACTAGTAGTCATCCTGGGATATGACAAATAACGCTTAAATAATCCTGGTATCTATAAGGAAACATGTCGCCACAGCTAACGGGGTTTTAGAACTCAGTCACCTTGAAAACAGGTTATCCCTACCGTTGCTGTTAACGGGATTTAGGAAACCTGTTATCTGGGAAATTAGGAATCGCTCCCGCCGGCACTTATAGGACTCTGGAACTCTGATATAATAAAAAAATGAGAATCCTTACCACAAGTACTACCAGGATTTAGGAATTCAGATATCTAAAAAAAAAAAACCCCGAAGAATCCCTACTAATGTTACAAATGGAAATCAAACAACTACTTCACCAATACAAATACATTTAGTCAGGTTGGGTTATCGTAGGTAAGGTGACGTATGGTTAAGGTTGCTTAGCATTTATAGAGTTAGTATATATATCTGGACAAATAAAAACGTCATAGAAATTAGCTTGGCGTTGGAATGGAAGTTTTAAGTTGGGCAAAGTGTGTTGAATCTTTTTTTACTCATTTGTGCTTCGTTTTTACCCTTTAAGATGGTATGGAATGAAGAAAAGTTAAACGGAATTAGAATTAGTTACACATGAGAATGATATTTCAAGAGAGGAAAGATTATTTATTAAAGAAGGTGTGTGTGTGTGTAGAGGACTTTATGGGGGTAACGAAGGAAGGAATGCAGGTCGAATGGGCCCCCCCACCGCTAATAGGGTCCAGTCCTAATAGGGTTCGGTCCTAATAAAGCCCAATCCTAATAGACCCTAGTTTAATTGGATTTGAGGTCCATTAGCTTTTGGGTCCTCTAGGATTAGAGTATGTGAATTAGGCCTTAATTCGACTAGGTTAAGTTTGGGGTCTTAAGACGGAGGCTCATTGGACCACCACCTGTTTGTTACTCTGCTAGATAATGGTGTAATGGTTAGGTTAGGTTAGGTTAGGTTAGGGCAGATTAGGCTAGGTTAGAGTAGATTAGGTTAGATTATATTATGTTAGGAAAGGTTAGGTGAGGATTGGTTTGGAAAAGTTAAGTTAGAATATGTTAGGTTGGATTAGCTTACCTTAGATTAGCTTAGATAGCGTTAGGAAAGACTAAGTTAGATTAGATTAGGCTAGGAAAGCTATGCCAAAGACTAACTCCGGTTATCTGCTGGCGTTGGCACTTACCCTCGAAGGAAGGTAAAAACAATCACATCAGCAACAAGCAACTGTGATGGTAAGTTGGTGTAAATATAATAAACATAGGAACGAAATGGAAAGGTTTAGATCAACAGGAGTTCCTTTATGGCCGGGAGTAATGACCCGTTTTTATAACCTTTTATTGGGTATAATTCCATAAGAGTGACAGTATGATATACGACTCTGATACCTGGGGAGTATATTACCTGCCTCAACACTTCATTATCTGCTTCAAGGCTGCATTATTTGCTTCAAGGCTTCATTAATTGTTTCAAGGCTTCATTACCTGTTTAAAGGTTGAATTATCTGCTTCAAGGCTTCATTATCTGCTTCGGGGCTGTGTTACCTGCTTCATCACTGCAATATCTGATTCAAGGCTTCATTAACTGTTTCAAGGCTTCATTAACTGTTTCAAGGCTTCATTAACGGTTTCAATGTCTCATTATCCGTTTTAAAGCTTCATTGTCTGCTTCAAGGCTTCATTACCTGCTTCAAGGCTTCGGTCATTCAAGCGAGACATACAGAGGAGGGCAGAGGCCATGGAGACTTGAAGGAGAGAAAATAAAAAGAAAGAAAATACGATATGAAGGAAAAATACGAAATAGAGAGACATTGAACACAACAAAGAGAAAATTATCAATATCAGGAACAGCGGGAGTAATGGCGGTCACTCAGACGTACAAGGAGGAACAAGTAAAGAAAAAAATAATTAACGAGGGAATAAAAGGATAACAAGATAACAAGATAATGAGGAAAAGGGAAAACTAATGCAAGAGAGATTTATTCATTAGACTAAAACAGCAACAACAACTGTCATTTACAGGGGAAGACAGAAGCTGGCTAGAGAAGGTTGACGAAAAATTGGATAAACTCATACAAGTTAATAAACCAATATTAAATACATCGCCCATCTGCACTCCACTCGAAGTTGGTGCCAATTTAGCTGTACCTATTCTTCCAGACCGTGACCTATATTTGTTACCATTTGACCTTAAGAGCATGACAGGTTTAGTGGATGTTTTGATGTGTGTATATTGCAAGTATGAATGTTGTCTCCCTTTCTGTTCTTGAGTTTGTTATGTACAGTCATGCTGCGTAGACAATGCGTACAGACATGCTACATACATACATCTGCGTTCAGACATGATGCATTAAAAAAACTTGTACAAACCTGCTGTAGACATTTTTGCTAACATGGATACAAAAGACATCATTGGCCGCCCTACTCACGCGATCTTGTTGGCTTTAGTAATAACAACACAGATTTATAAGGGGAGGCGAGGCACCACAGTACGAGGAATACACTGAAGAAGGTGGGGGAAGAACACGCTAAGTGGTGGTAGTAGTAGTCGTGTCTGGTTACCTTCTGCAGGACTCTTGACTCTCCTTATGTGGGTTTGATAACACTGCCGATCAGTTCCGGCCTCGTAGATAGCCAGACGAGGCTTATTTACAATGCCTGAAAGAATAAAAAAAAATGCGTAAGTGCAATGTGATCGAGTACTTGAGAGGTATTCTTGTTCCTAGTTAATGTTTTCTTATCAAAATTCACATACTATTGTTAAATTGTTTCGTTTTTGTTTCTTTTCACACCACAACATTCTTCAGTGAGTCAGGCAAGGCAATATCTTGATATAAATGACGATTACGATGATCTTATATTCTTAAAGTATTAATGATTTCTGTGGCCTTGTGGTCAGAAAAAAAAAAGAATAACTAACAGGTTTATCGAAGTCAGTGGCTAATAAATTAAAAAATGTTGACTTTATTTATGGAAAATGCTGTTAAATATCATCACCAATGCAACTCACGTAATAAAAACATAATCTTACCCCGGCACGCAATCGTGAATAAAAATAATAGATGTGTTTTTCAGCATAATATTATTTGCTATCAACACTGAGACAAAAACAACAGCGAGACCTTATCACCCTTCAGATCACGGCAGGAGGCGCACGTCCGGTACAAGGCCTTCCCGGAGCACCTGTCTCTTGCCGAATTTGGGGAGTTTACTCTTACAAAATTACTATGAGTGTGAGACCAAATATGTGACCTTGACGCACGCCAGATATACACAGTACTTCCCACGTCATCAAACATCACACAGTCGCTGGTAATATCTCTCTCCTTCTCTCTTCCGTGGCCTAAACCTTTCCGTGGTTAGATGTCCTTCACCCATCACCCCCACGGTAAATTAGTACCTACTAGCATCTCATCTCCTTCTTCTATCATTCTTACAAGTCTATTGTGCCGTCATTCTTCGTTACTCATCGCTACCCACCACTACCGTCCTTCATCATTCCTCTACTTGTCACCTTCTCTCTAGCCACTACTATCCTCGACCATCCTCTCATTTACTGCCATTTTCGACTTTCCCTCTTACATACCTCTCTCCCATCCTCCTCTCGTCTTCCTGCTCTCCCACCCCACTCTCCCTTTTTTCCCACCCACCATCTATTCCTTTTTCTTACTATCCCGTCTTCGCCATTCTTCACTTAACGCCTCCTCCTCCTTCCCCCCTCCTCCTCCTCCACCACCCAACACCTCTCTCTCCGAACGGTATCTCAGCCAGCCGTCTGTTTCACCGCGGACAAGACAATATAAACCTGAGACATTCATCCCAGCGTTTGTGAGATGACACGGTCAGATACAGCCACGTAGCCTCGCCCTCACACGGGTCTTAGCCTGTATTACCGACCCTACTCCACCTGCTGCCTCTGATGAATGACCCCAATTGGAGGTGCATTTTGTGTGTGTGTGGGTGGTTTGTGTGGGGTGTGTGTATGTGGGGTGTGTGGTTTGTGGTGTATGTGGTGTGTGTGGTTTGTGGTGTGTGTGGGGTCGTGTGTGTGGGGTCATGTGTGTGTGTGGGATGTGGTGTGTGTGTGTGTGTGTGTGTGTTACTTAGCCATTCTCTCCCTCCTTGCCTCCTCCCTCCCTGCCTCCCTTCCTCCCTGCCTCCCTTCCTCCCTGCCTCCCTTCCCCCCTTCCTCCCGCCTTCCCTCCCTATCAGTACTGAATGTTTGTTTTAGGCTCTTGTGTGTGGTGGAAGGGAGATATGCGTCTGCCTCTGTTCAAAAGTACTTTAGTGTGTTGTAATTATTGTATAGATGGTGTGTGTGTGTGTGTGTGTGTGTGTGTGTGTGTGTGTGTGTGCAGATAACATAAACTTTATTCAATTATCCAACAAAACATTGACAAACAAAGTAAAAAAAAAACAGAAAAAACACAAGCACAAATAAACATAAACACAAAAAAACATTAACTCAATGGTCATCAACACCATCACCATCATCATCATCACCACCATCATCATCATCATCACCACCATCACCACCATCACCACCATCATCTACCTTCTATCTTCCTCTTTATCAATCTTCCTCATTTCTCCAACAAACATTTCAATTTCACATGATATTAAACTTAGCTACTTTGTATGATGTTTAACCTCAACTGATAACCCGTGATCATTTCTACCTAAAGACGCACGTGTAAAATTATTTCCCAGATACACGGATACCGTTCTCAGTCTCGTCAAGATTAAGAGAATGATTAACGCAGCCAATAAATTATTATTATTAATTTCATACAGTACAAAGAATATCGCTGTATTTTAATGTTTCTGCCATGAAGGTGAGTTTTTTTTATTGTAGAGATGAAAGCGAAAATAATGACTAGTTTTGTGTTCTTTTGGTACCAGGTTAATGAAAAAGGACCATAGAAATTATATACTGGTATTATATTACATTGCCTTTACGTAGAGAGTTGTGATGGTAATAAGAAATATATTAGTTAACCCCTTTTATGGGTCCCCTCTGAGCTGTATAAAATCACAGGGTTTTTGGTAAATATTATATACACAAAGGCGTCTCCGTAATAGAGGGTTAGGTTAGGCAGCTACTGAGGGAAGAGGAGCCACATAAACAGAGAATCCTTAGAGACTCGCCGTGATCCCTTGGCATGTGGCAACTAAGGTATTACGAGTCTAATTCTATTACCAATAACATCTAGTCGTAAGTAATGGAAAATGAGATTCCTTCAATGCAATAGATTCTGGCAAAGACCTTCCTCCTGAACCACACACTAATCATCGGTCGATAAGTTCACAAAAAGTTAATTTAATGACATCATCAAAATTTACGGACCACTTTTTTGTTTTATGTTTTGTGGACCATTGAAGATCAGGTTAATTGGTATTTTAAGCCTCTGGTTAATACATTCATTGGTAGTTGAGTAATTAAGGATGACGGATGATATACTTCCTATATCCAAAATATTCTGTATAGGTTTAAACTTAGATCTGCCTCGGTGCTGGCTATCTCGGTGCTGGCTATCTCGGTGCTGGCTATCTCGGTGCTGGCTATCTCGGTGCTGGCTATCTCAATACAACCAGATATATCCACAGTCCATATTACAACCAACTTCCATGGCATACGTCTTAACTCACCTTGCCAATGGACGTATCGTAAGAGCACAAGAAACAGAGTAAACCACGATCAAACTCTACGGGCACAAATCCCACGTTTCATTTACTCATTTACAAGTCTCTCGCAGTTATTGTCCTCTGTTTGGTGGTTTGTATTTGCAGTTCAGTTTGGCGACCTTTTAAGTGTAGGTAATGGTTGACATGAAGTGGTGAGAGGGTGAAGTGTTTGTGTTTGTTTGTGGTACAGGGGATATTGTAGTTTTAAAACGAGGATTAGTGGTTGAGTACAGTGTATTTGTCTGTTGATTACGATGGCTTTTAATCTCATGAGTACAGTGAGTTAACCTTTGATTACAGTGAGGTAGTCTTTTGAGTACAGTGAGGTAATGTTTTGATTAGAGTGAGTTAACCCTTGAGTACAGTGAGTTAACCCTTGAGTACAGAGAGGTAGTCTTTTAAGTACATTGAGTTAACCGTTGAGTACAGTGAGGTAGTCTTTTGAGTACAGTGAGTTAACCCTTGAGTACAGTGAGGTAGTCTTTTGAATACAGTGAGTTAACCCTTGAATACAGCGAGTTAACCCTTGAGTGCAGTGACTTAACCCTTGAGTACAGAGAGCTTAGTCTATGGATAAAAATTTCTTAACCTCTTGAGTACAGACTTAATCATTTGAAGAAGGCGCCTTAACCCTTACAATCCAATTATTTTTTCCTTTGTATGGTGATATTTTCTTTTTACTGCCATTGAAATTATATAGATCTTTATTATAACACTGCGTATGAATATAAGAATTTGAAGCAGATGTTAAGTTAGAAGATACAGTAAAATATACCATTAGTTGACGCAGGTAATAAAACCCTTGAGTATAAACAGCCACTCCCTTTACCCCCATCCCCTCTCCTCCAGAGTACAATGTAATCGTACTCAAAATGAAAAGGTCATTATATTTAAAAGAGTCAAGACGTCGTACTCAAGAGATTAAGTAATTGTAAACTTGTCAATGAGTTAATTTATCGTACTCAAGCGGTTAAATCATCGTATTTCAGGGGTTTAACTATCTTACTGGGTTAATTAATCTTACTCAAGGGTTAAGTTATCGTGCTTTAGGGGTTTAACTATCTTACCGGGTTAATTAATCTTACTCAAGGGATAAGTTATCATACTTTAGGGGTTTAACTATCTTACCGGGTTAATTAATCATGCTCAAGGGGTTAATACTTTTCCATTATTTTATTCTATTATTTTATGCTATATGTTTATATTTTATTAAATTTCTTATTACTTTTATTTATATATTAATGTATATATTTTTGTTTCTACCATTCTTGCTTTTATTTACTTATTGAGCTGTTGTTTTTGTTGTTGGTGGTGATGGTTGTGCAAGTATTCTTTGTCACTTTTGTTTTTGTTTGAGAGGTTGAAGGTCAGACTCCTGTAAACATAGATTTTGGCCCACCATTTATTTACGTGTTAGCTAATGTGTATATTTAATCAACAAAATGCTTACTCATGACGAGTCAATGTCTGATTCATGTCTTATCTTACTCTTGGCTATTTAGTGGCTAGTTACTATCTTACTCATTACTAGTTACTGTCTTACCCATGGCTAGTTAGTGGCTAGTTATTATCTTACTCATTACTAGTTACTGCCTTACTCATGGCAAGTTAGTGGCTAGTCACTGTCTTACCCATGCCACACCATCCTTTACTATCCATGCCACACCATCCTACACTATCCATGCCACACCATCCTTCACTACCCATACCACACCATCCTACACTATCCATGCCACACCATCCTACACTATCCATGCCATACCACCCTACACTATCCATACCACACCATCCTACACCATCCATACACCATCCTACACTATCCATACACCATCCTTCACTATCCATGCCATACCATCCTTCACTATCCATGCCACACCATCCTACACCATCCATACACCATCCTACACTATCCATACACCATCCTTCACTATCCATGCCACAACATCCTTCACTATCCATACCACACCATCCTACACAACACCAGATGGTCTATTATCAAACCAGACCATCACCTAACACTCCTACACAAGAATAGTCTAATACCATCCGGAACATAAACTACTACTCCTCATGTTTATTACCTCTAAATGGTTTACTATTAACCTAGATATAAGTTGGTAGTCATTTTACTGTCATATGATGGTCTACTATTCAACAAAATTGGATTTTATGAATTTTCATCATATTTAATACCTGACAGTTTACTACGGTCTTAGACTTTAATTTTGATTTATCCACAAATGTTAGAGTCAGCTGGTATGATTATCTTACAAGTATCACCCACAGCTGGTATGATTATCTTACAAGTATCACCCACAGCTGGTATGATTATCTTACAATTATCACCCACAGCTGGTATGATTATCTTACAATTATCACCCACAGCTGGTATGATTCTCTTACAAATATTACCCACAGCTGGTATGATTATCTTACAAGTATCACCCACAGCTGGTATGATTCTCTTACAAATATCACCCACAGCTGGTATGATTCTCTTACAAGTATTACCCACAGCTGGTATGATTATCTTACAAGTATCACCCACAGCTGGTATGATTATCTTACAATTATCACCCACACACCTGGTATGATTCTCTTACAAATATCACTATTTGGTATGATTCTCTTACAAGTATCACCCACAGCTGGTATGATTATCTTACAAGTATCACCCACAGCTGGTATGATTCTCTTTCAAGTATTACCCACAGCTGGTATGATTCTCTTACAAGTATTACCCACAGCTGGTATGATTCTCTTACAAGTATCACCCACAGCTGGTATGATTCTCTTACAAGTATTACCCACAGCTGGTATGATTCTCTTACAAGTATCACCCACAGCTGGTATGATTCTCTTACAAGTATTACCCACAGCTGGTATGATTCTCTTACAAGTATCACCCACAGTAGTGCATGTCATATCACTTTCACCCCCTCTTAAGGAATCCTTCTTTCCTTCGATCCATATTGGCCAACCATCCATTAGGTACACACACACACACACACTGTCAGCACATCTCCTCCTCTTCCTCCTCCTCCTCGTCCTCCTACTCCTCCTCGTCCTCCTCCTCGTCCTGGTCCTCCTCCTCGTCCTGGTCCTCCTCTTCCCCCTCGTCCTCCTCCTCCTCTCGCAATAAACCTCAAATAACCTTATATAGAAGCAGTTTTTAGACATCACTCATGCACCTGTGTCGTCTTTTACCTGAATATCTGAGCAGTTCTCGAAGGTCAAGTTGATGTAGGCAAGGAACTTTACATTAAGAATTGAACTCCAACTTGCTAGCATTTCTTTATTGTTCGCTGTCACTATTGATTGTATCGTATCTGGTTCAGTGCATGAGTTCAAGGTCTTATTGGAATTTTCATTTTACTTGGGACTGGTTTGCATGAACAGACATCAACAACGATCAAATATTTATCTTTCATTACTTCATCTGGTTTTGTGCTGTTGACGTGCATAGATTAGGAGACTTTTGACCCTGATTAATGTTAATTTTAGTCAAGTTCATGTTTAATCCTAGTCCTCCGTCTTGCTTCAGTTCTTGTAGTCGTGTTTTCAGCTATTGTCGGTTTACTCGGGTGACATTGGTGTTAAATTTGTTTCCTCACAATTCAATTATTTGGATATTTTCCCCCCCAACACCGTCGTAAAAACCTTCGGGTATATAATGTCACCTTGGTGTACTCCCCTTTGATATTAAACGTGTCTTAATGTCTTTACCTGTGTGTAAGTAACTTTTGTGTATTTGTCTATCATAATATCCTTTTAAGTTTTTATTTAGTTTCTTGGCTCCTAAAAGCATTGGTCACTCTGTACCTACTGACTCAACAAAATTTTCATAAAACTAATGAATCCTTGACGCAATGGTAATTAATTTTTACTGGACTCTTGTAATAATTCCTGGACCACTTGTAAATTGTCAGTCTGCACTCTAGTTACTTCTACACCCCGTCTCTTCTCTTGCTTAAAATATAGTTGTGGTCGACGTGTCTTCAGTGAGTACAATCGCTAAAAAAAAATTATATTCCTAGACGGTTGATTGGTGTTGTAACCGTTGTTTTCATAATTGAACTGACGTGTAGGATCACCTGAAGATATTTATATATTTTGCAACTCCTCTGAATCCATGATATTACGACTTATACACATACTCTTATAAACAACGCATAAAGACTTACAAGACCTTACTACAGATAAAAGCTACAACACCCATCGAGTAAACACTATTTGTTACATTACTATTCTGAAGATTATCGTACACTTAACACTGGCATTAGTACTTATTACATCTTGGGTTACCGTGATAAAAAGGACAGTTTAATTCACACTGTGCGTCCATAATCAAAACACCTTTAACGAAATCGACCTAAGTTGAAGTATAAGTCATGCATGATACTTCGTGTTATCATTACGACCTTCAAGACACAATGAATCAGTGACTATATTACAATAATGGGATTTATGGATGTTGAAACCCCACATACGGGAACTGGAACCCACAAAAACACCCACACATTTTTTTACAGTTAGAGAACACATTATCAAGTCAAGAATGATATTAATGGTGGTTTAATATATACCTTGTGTAAGTAATATATTCACACTTTCATCCATGGTATATCATTTGTATAACATATTATCACATAAATAATGATCATCAAGTTTATTATACGACCAGTTGACAATTAATAAGCTTGTTGAGACAGTTTTATTTTTTTATTTTTTTAAGCACCAGGTTGTAAAAATACTATCCATAACCCGTGTTGTAAAGGCAATATTGACTCGTGTTGTGTACAGAAGAGAGTGAAAATTAGCGTGAAGAAACACATAAGAAGAAACTTTGATGATAAGAGGCTGAGGAGGAGAAGATAGATACAGGAGGAGGAGGAGAAGAAGAGGTAAACAAGGAGAATGTGGAAGAGTGGAGGTTGAATGGTGAAGGAAGTAAGAACAAGGCGAAGGGTGGATGGTAGCGGTGGAGGAGTGACGTAGAGAGGATTGTGGAGTGGGCAAAGATGTGGAGGAGTGACGTAGAAGGATTGTGGAGTGGGCAAAGATGTGGAGGAGTGACGTAGAAGGATTGTGGAGTGGGCAAAGATGTGGAGGAGTGACGTAGAAGGATTGTGGAGTGGGCAAAGATGTGGAGGAGTGACGTAGAAGGATTGTGGAGTGGGCAAAGATGTGGAGGAGTGACGAATGGGCAGAAGGATGGGCAAAGATGTGGGAGGAGTGATGTAGAAGGATTGTGGAGTGGGCAAAGATGTGGAGGAGTGATGTAGAAGGATTGTGGAGTGGGCAAAGATGTGGAGGAGTGATGTAGAAGGATTGTGGAGTGGGCAAAGATGTGGTGGAGTGATGTAGGAGGATTGTGGAGTGGGCAAAGATGTGGAGGAGTGTGACGTAAACACCACTAAGATGAAGAAGCTATTCTATCATGCCCACTCTGCTATCTAAACAATCATTCTATCATGTCTCCTCAGCTATCTATAAAGTCATTCTATCATGTCTCCTCAGCTATCTAAACAGTCATTCTATCATGTCCACTCAGCTCTCTAAACAGTCATTCTATCATGCCCACTCATCTCTTTCGTCCACATACCAGTTTCACCTTCATCCAACCTGTCTCTATTCCCCCTCGACCCACCCATCCTGTCACCCACTCAACCACCACATCCATTCGTCCTATCATGCACACTCACCCATCATACCCACAAACTCATCCTGGTCATTTTATCCGCTTAATTACTCACTCATTCATCCACCTCGCCCAGTCATCCACGCATATACTCATCCATCACACCCCGACACCCACACCAAACCTCATCTACTACGCCAGCTCATCCCTACCAATCCCTTATCCGTCTATCTAATCCATACTATCCACCACAGCCACTTATCAACCCCTTCTCTTAATCATCAACACCCACTATGTTAACTCCATCCACCCTACCATCCCTCCCTTCACCTCCCATCCCTCCCTTCACCTCCCATGCCCTCCCTTCACCTCCCATGCCCTCCCTTCACCTCCCATGTCCTCCCTTCACCTCCCATTCCTCACCTCACCTCCCATCCTTCACCTCACCTCCCATCCCACCTCACCTCCATTCCTCATCTCCCCCATCCCTCACCTCACCTCCCATCCTCACCTCACCTCCCATCCTTCACCCACCTCCCATCCTCACCTCACCTCCCATCCCTCACCTCACCTCCCATCCCTCACCTCACCTCCCATCACCTCCCACCTCACCTCCCATCCCCTCACCTCACCTCCCATCCCTCACCTCACCTCCCATCCTCACCTCCCATCCCTCACCTCACCTCCCTCACCTCACTACCCCCTACCTCACCTCACTACCCTCCCTTATCTCACCATACCACCCGTATCTCACGTCACCTCATCTCAACTCCCATCCCCTCACCTCACCACCCTTCCTCGCCTCACCACGCCTCCCTCCTCATCTCACTACTCCTCCTCGCCTCCCACCTCCCTCACCACCCCCTCACCATCCCTCCTCACCACCCCTCACCACCCCTCCTCACCACCCTCCCCGCCCGCAAGGTGACGTCTCAGCGCATTTTTCTCTCCCGGCATACCACTGTGTTGTCCCATTGACCTCAAACCAATCTCTCTCTCTCTTTCTCTCTCTCCTTTTTTTTTTGTACCTATCCAGATGGTCGTCGATCGTGTCATTATACCTCATCATTCGTCCTTATGGCCTCAAGATAAAAGTAACTCGGGGTAGGTCTGCCTCTAGTAATGCCTCTAATTCAGCCCACCACGACTGGCATCACCTAGACGACGAAAACGACGGGAAAAGTTTCAGCTCAGCGGGAAGGCAACGATAATGTATACAGAGCATCACAACTATTGCATGCGCCCTGCGTTTGCAAGCTCTCGGGCACCCCTGGTTTGTGTTGCGTAGAGGCTAAAGTCCCCGGGTAAGTGACTGTCCGGGTCGACTCTATGACCCTGTCGGCTGGGCGTGGCAAATGGAAAACACAATTTAGATCGGAGCTACAACCAGATCCTGAACACGTTGTGGTCCCAGACACGCAGGGGCTTCAGCGGCGGCGGCGGCGTCGGGGTCGTTCCTTATCTTCCTACGTCATATTCTTAACTATATTTTAACCTTTTATTAACTGCGTGTCCGGGGAAGGTATCAGGGAAAAGACAAGCAGCTTATATTTATTGGGAACTGGAAGTGCCTTGGTCTGTGTGTGTGTGTGTGCGCGCGCGTGTGTGTGTATAGTACAGCCACCATGAGCTTATCTTAAGAGTTGTTGCAAATTAAAGCTCGCTATAACAACTAATTATACTCACCAGGAGGCTTAGTTATCATCATTATGAATATGTTGATGGTCATGTAGAGCCTCATACTCATCAACTTATTCATCAGTAAAGTATTCATTATTGTTATACATTTTATTATTCATTTCTACGTCACGATTGAAAACTAGTGTCACTTAACTTGCCTTGTTGTTGTAAGATACCATTATTTATTTTTCATTCAGTAAAGTGATCAGATATGGGAGTATCATTCGACTAAAGAATGCTATTTGTTTCTCATATTCGTCTCGTCTGTCTGTTTATCTGATTGTTTAGTTAATATAATGGGTTTATTTATATGATTAATCAGAAAACGAACACATGCAAAATGTGTGTGTGTGTGTGTGTGTGTGTGTGTGTGTGTGTCGTCGGAGTAAAATTTTCGACCTGTGGTGTAATGGTCAACACGCTCGCCTCGCAAGCGAGCGGACTCCAGTTCGATTCCCGGGCAGGGTGAAACTATGGGCAGGTTTCTTTGCGTCATTTGCCTCTGTCTACCCAGCAGTAGGTGGGGACCTGGATGTTAGTCGATTTACGGATCGTATTCTGGGGTAATGGTTAGCCAGTGCAGTTGGCGAGTTGTCAGGTCTTCTCGGATTATTCCTTAACACTGGGTCATGCAACTCGTTAACTTTGGGTGTGGTTGTTGTGTTGGCGACATCTTCTACACCTTAAGCAAATTCACGCCCATAGGTGGCCCTTGGACCGGCCATCCTCCAACACGAGGGGCAACCATTATTATTAGTAGTATTTAAACTCCATATAAATCACAGACTATAAAACCCTCCCCTCACAGTAGTACACAATAGGTCACTCACTGCCCATCTCCCTCCCCTCACAGTAGTACACAATAGGTCACTCACTGCCCATCTCCCTCCCCTCACAGTAGTACACAATAGGTCACTCACTGCCCATCTCCCTCCCTCACAGTAGTCTCACTGCCCATCTCCTCCCCTCACAGTCACAATAGGGCACACCACACAGGCTCACCACTGCCCATCTCCCTCCCCTCACAGTAGTACACACAGGGTCACCACTGCCCATCTCCCTCCCCTCACAGTAGTACACAATAGGTCACCACTGCCCATCTCCTCCCTCACAGTAGTACACAATAGGTCACTCACTGCCCATCTCCCTCCCCTCACAGTCGTACACAATACGTCACTCACTGCCCATCTCCCTCCCCTCACAGTAGTACACAATACGTCACTCACTGCCCATCTCCCTCCCCTCACAGTAGTACACAATACGTCACTCACTGCCCATCTCACCACACTAAATATTGCTTATATCATTTTCATTAATGAGAAAATATATTAATATGAACAATATGTAAATGATGAGTAGTTTTTTGGGGGTTCTTGCGTGTTATCTTATATTGCATGACCTTATTCGGTACAGTGTCTTGAGTTACAGGAAACTTCACCTTCACAAGATATCAATGACTTAAACAAAAAATAACTATATAGACAATATTATTAGAGGTTTTAGTATACATATAATAACATATTTATTGGTTGATTATATATAGACGGGGGTAAATTATATATAATCTTTATATTTTATATTGGACTTGTTGGAGGATTCGTAAAGGATTATGGTATACGATTGAAGAATTTTTTAAGGATTCTGAGATATGGTTTTAGGATTCTTAAAGGATTCTAATATATGGTTGGAGGATTCTATTTTTTCTTATATGTTATAGTATTTGTATAACGATATAACCATTTATACAATAAGAACTTAGTAATCTTATATTTCCAGAAGACTAAATTTTGTCAATAAACAAATATGAATTATAATCTAATTTGGGGTTTTCCTGCTTCCTTCCCATGAGTTTGTTTCATTACCATTAAGCTTGGGTTGTCCTTCACCAATACCATAAAGCTTGGGTTGTCCTTCACCAATACCATAAGGCTTGGGTTGTCCTTCACCACTACCATAAAGCTTGGGTTGTCCTTCACCACTACCATAAAGCTTGGGTTGTCCTTCACCACTACCATTAAGCTCGGGTTTTCCTTCACCACTACCATTAAGCTTGGGTTGTCCTTCACCACTACCATTAAGCTTGGGTTGTCCTTCACCAATACCATAAAGCTTGGGTTGTCCTTCACCACTACCATTAAGCTTGGGTTGTCCTTCACCACTACCATTGCTTCTGGTTGTCCTTCACCAATACCATGCTTGGGTTAACCAGCAGGTTGTCCTTCACCTACCAGCTTGGGTTGTCCTTCACCACTACCATTAAGCTTGGGTTGTCCTTCACCACTACCATAAAGCTTGGGTTGTCCTTCACCACTACCATTAAGCTTGGGTTGTCCTTCACCACTACCATTAAGCTTGGGTTGTCCTTCACCACTACCATTAAGCTTGGGTTGTCCTTCACCACTACCATTAAGCTTGGGTTGTCCTTCACCACTACCATAAAGCTTGGGTTGTCCTTCACCATAATCAATTCTCATATATGTCTTTACCTGTAAATAAAAATAAAAGAAAATAACTACCGTATACCTACTTTTGCACTACACTGTATGAAACAATTACAGCTGTAGAGGTGACTTAATAATTTAATAAATGAAAAAATAATTTAGTTAATGATTGATTATATAAACAGTTAAATAAATGTACTGTATATATGATAATTATAAATATGGTGAAGAAGTTTAGTATATGTTCTATATTATAAAACCCATGGCTACTGCTTAACATATAGGTATAAACAAAGGATTAATAAATGAATCACAGAATAAACAACAATAACAGTGTAAACTATGCAACAATAACAAAGGACTGTAAATTTAGTATCAACAGGTAGTTTCACCCACTCTCCCCCATCTTACTAAAACCTACCCTCATAGCCCCCATCACACGCCCACCTAGCCTCATCCCCCCACCCCACCTAGCCTTATCCTTTACTCACTATCCCCGTACCACATACTACACCCCATCCTCCCACTCCAACCTACCCAGCCATCCATACCTTCGACTCACATACTCACACCGCATTCTCACACCGCTCTTCCCAATGGTCATAAATCACGTTCACCAACAAGGCCTGAAGGACAACAGCTGCTCTCTTTGTCAAACTCTCGCTTATTCCCTCACTCACTCACTCCGTTCCTTACTCTCCATTCATTGTCTCTCCCTCTCACTGTACTCTCCCTCCTTACTTCCTTCCTTCCTTCCTTCCTTCCTTCCTTCCTTCCTTCCTTCCTTCCTTCCTTCCTTCTTTCTTTCCTTCCTTCCTTCCTTCCTTCCTTCCTTCCTTCCCTCCCTCCCTCCCTCCCTCCCTCCCTCCCACAAGCAGGTTTTTGAGCGAGGACTCATCAATACTTGACTCAAATTCATGGAGACAATTTGAAGGGTTGCTGAAGGGTGAGATAGATCTAACCTAACCTCACCTCACCTCACCTCACCTCACCTCACCTCACCTCCAACAAGTCGAAAATGTTAAAACTACACAACAAAAATATTTCCATCAATAGTTATACAAAATTTTACGAATATGATCCTAAGGCTTTACGGTGCCTCGGTGGCGTAGTGGGTTGTTCTCTACAGGTGTGATCAGTTTAACGATGGTTCAGTTAACGATGGTTCAGTTAACGATGGTTCAGTTAACGATGGTTCGATACCGTTTAAGGTGACTTTTAAGGGGTAAGGGCTTGTTATGGTTAAGTCTGTCACCTCGAAGTGTAATTGCAAAAACTGAGGAAGACATTTTAGAATATGATGGAGATATTAAAGATAAAACAAATCATAAAAGGTCGAGGAAAAAAGTAAAAACAAAAAATAGTGGAAAGTGAGAGTGAATATTCGAGGTTGTGAACTGACATTGACTATTACAGCCAAAATAAAATATTAATAATGAAATCTTAGACTGAAAATTGAAAATGCATACTTGAACAAGAAACTGGAACTAGATATTATAATAATTCAGACTGAAAGGTAAAACTGAAAAGAATACTGTAAGCCTGAACTTAAAAACATAAGGCTGATTGACCAATTTTATTACTAACTGACTGACTGACTGGATCAGCGAATTGGCTGAAACTTTTACGTAAATCATCATCACCATCATCATCATCACCACCACCATCATAATCATCTTCATCATCATCACTGTTATCATGATCATCATCATGATCATCATGATCATTCAGTATCAGACCAACGCTGGGTGAAGGTCTCCACCATACAGTAGATGTGAAGCATCATGGTAGTAACTCACTGTAGCCCTTCTTGGAGGTACTAGTCTCCCGCCTCTTATATAAACCACTGCTTTAAACCGTCTACTGCATCACCCTATATCATCCCTTCTATATAACCCCTCTATATCACCCCTTCCCCTGCTATAAGAAATTTCAGATATAATTTTATTTGTGAAATCTAAATATTTTTAATGTTATTGACGTTAAATGTTATTAAAAAAAAATATGTATATATATATATATATATATATATATATATATATATATATATATATATATATATATATATATATATATATATATATATATATATATATATATATATATATATATATATATACACACATATATATAACTGATTATTCCCCTTCTCGATCTACTAGGTTCACTGTTGCCATCACACTGGTCATTGTATTTTCTAGCCATTTACGTTTGTTGCTTTATCTGGTGTTTATGTTTGAAGATATGTTTGTTTGTTCGCGTGTTATTGTTATCTATCAAGTCGAGTCCTAATGTCACAACAATTATTTATTGAATTTATTTGTTTTTACTCCGCAAAGGTTTTTTTTTCTTTTATTTCTAATTCTACTCTCAAGATATTTTTCTTGATTAGATTATTTATACATTTGTTTGTATTAATGTATAGAGAAACACACACACACACACACACACACACACACACACACACACACACACACGTACGTACATATATCCTGCCAAGCAACTACAAGAATAAATAACATAAGGGCAGATAGCGAGTACCAACAACTGTGTAACACAAGTTCACTTATTAGTTATGAGATAAGAATATATGTAAGTAGTGTAGTTTAAGAGGAAATGGGGTCCGCTTGACTCATGAACGTACTAATGGATTTCTTACTGGCAGGGGGGACATTGGAGTAAGGTGTGTGAGAGAGAGAGAGGGAGAGAGAGAGAGAGAGAGAGAGAGAGAGAGAGAGATTTGTAAATAATTCTTCAAAGGAATTATTGTTGTTTAATCCTTTAATCCTTACCTAATGTATTAAGTTTAATGAAATATTAAAAAATAAATAAATGAAGATGACATAGAAAGATAGGTACAATATACCATATTGGCAACACAAGACAATTTTATGGCACGTTAGGTTTAAAAGACGTAATTTAAAGTTAAACCAAGACATGTTTGATTGACGTTATGTTTTAAGACAAGTTTAAAACACGTTACAATAGGTGTTAAGAGGGACATGTTAAGACAGCTCAGTAATACGTTAATGTCACGTGAATTTTAGAAAGGAAATACTTAGGTCAAATAGTTCAATTTTTATTATCTTATTTATTAAAAACTTCAAAAGAGGTTCAATTTTGTTCTTATCTTTTGGGGAGGTTCGTATTTTCCTAACGTGTCAGTGTTCAATTTTTTTTAATGTGCAAAGGCTCATTTTTCCCCATATGGTAATCGTAAGAAAAACACACATGGCAATCGTAAGACTAAGAAAATATGTCGAAAGGGAAAATATTTGACAATCGTAAGGTTAAAATAAACATATGTCACTAATATGAAAAAGACACATTATAATTCTCATCACATATGTCACTAATATGAAAAAGACACATTATACCTCTTCATCACATATGTCACTAATATGAAAAAGACACATTATAATTCTCATCACATATGTCACTAATATGAAAAAGACACATTATATTTCTCATCATGGCCCGGGTCGGTATAAAACTTTTTCACAAGAGTAAGGAAAAAAAAAAACTCAGCCATTTCACTCTACGGTAAAAACTAGCCATTTCACACCACTGTAAGAAGACATTATAAACAAACTTCAAACAAAAACTACAAACAAAAATATTTCACATCACAACACAAAAAATACAACGAAAAAAAATAAGCTAAAATAGACAGAAAATACAACTAAAAATACTTCACATCACAATATAATAAATAAGACAAAAAAAATCCCACTTTCTTCTCTATCGACAGAATAAATCCCTCCATCCTGTTCTAACCTCACTCATCCTCATTTTACCATAGGAGTAGTGTTAGGATTTACCTTCCCTTTGTAATAGGATATACCCCTACCATCCTCCTCCTGAGTGAATATGAGAGTTGTAATGTAATTGTGGGACCATTAAGGACAGAGAGAGAGAGAGAGAGAGAGAGAGAGAGACACAGACAGAGAGGTGTACCAGGCGACCTCTCCTCCAGGGTCACCGCCGTCACACTGCCCGCCGGACTTACCCCGCCCTCCTATTTATAGCCTCCACACGACTACCATATGGAGGGGGATTGTTTTTGTTTTGATATGACGTCACCGTGGGGGAATGCCAGCTGCTCGATGTTATATTGAATTTTGCGAGATGAAGGTTGATATTTTTTGCGCGCGAAATATATGATTTAATTTTTGTATTTTTCTAACCACATTTGTTTTTCATTAATCTATCCAGTTTTCGTTACCTCCTTATTTATAATTATTTATCTTTGATGATAAGTGAAGTATACAAAATCAAGACAACAAAATGGTGTTTGTTTTATCTAAAGCATAAAGAGGTACATTAAATCGGTGTTTGTAAATTAAAAAATATAATAGAATTTAGGTTTTTTTGTTCGTCTTGTTTTCATGCCTTCTTAGTCCAAGTTATAAAAAGTTATTCCCAACGAGGAGTTCAGTTTCATTGGTCCTTGAGCCATTGTAAAGACTTAGTAACTCTCCTTATGGTACGACGCTGTACTGTACTTATTCCCTTGTTTGTAGTTCAGTATCTAATCATTCATTCAGGTGGTTAGTCAGTCATTCAGTCACTAATCAGTCACAGTTAATAGCTAATCAAAGTCATTTTGCAATTAGTCTGACTATCACAAATCAGTTAACTACTGATTAGTCACTTAGTCGTTAATCAGCTAGTTGCAACACTCGCTTAATAACTAATCTGTTAGTCACTAATCGCCAGTTATCCAAGTCGTTCAAACAGCCTTACAATATTAAGTTAAATAGTTTGTTGACACACAAATATTTTTATCTAGGTTAAGTCACCACCTGTATGATACTGTCACCACCTGTATGATACTGTCACCACCTGTATGATACTGTCACCACCTGTATGATATTGTCACCACCTGTATGATACCGTCACCACCTGTATGATACTGTCACCACCTGTATGATACTGTCACCACCTGTATGATACTGTCACCACCTGTATGATACTGTCACCACCTGTATGATACTGTCACCACCTGTATGATACTGTTACCACCTGTATAATACTGTCACCACCTGTATGATACTGTCACCACCTGTATGATACTGTTACCACCTGTATAATACTGGCACCACCTGTATATGATACTGTCACCACCTGTATGATACTGTCACCACCTGTATGATACCGTCACCTGTATGATACTGTCACCACCTGTATGATACTGTCATCACCTGTATGATACTGTCACCACCTGTATGATACTGTTACCACCTGTATGATACCGTCACCACCTGTATGAAACCGTCACCACCTGTATGATACCGTCACCACCTGTATGATACCGTCACCACCTGTATGATACCGTCACCCCCTGTATGATACTCTCACCACCTGTATGATACTGTCACCACCTGTATGATACTGTCACCACCTGAGAACTAAGCTACCTGTACTGTCAGCCAAAATTTACTCATGAATTCATATATCTATCCGAATAAATTGAATGCACCTTGTCACCTTGTATCTGGACTCATCCACTCCAGCCTTCCAGTGGATAGTTTATTGTGTCAGTGGATAGACTTTAGTTTTGTCTTCTGTTGAGGGGTTAGGTTAGGTTAGTGAGAATTGAATCGTATCGTTACCTGAGGCTGGGTGAATTCTTCTTACCCGTGTGAGAATATAACATCCCCTTCGTTTGAGATTAGTAGAGAAGATGAGTGAGAAGGATATAAGGACAGAATGAGAGAGGGTGTAGACAGACAGACAGACAGATACAGAGACAGACAGATACAGACAGACAGACAGACAGACAGACAGACAGACAAAAAACTCAACTTGCATACCTCAGGAAATAGTAAATAAAAAAAAACAGATGATGAAATTAAGTACAAGATGAGTTTTCCAGGAATACCAGCGCTATAATTGACTACCTGAAACCCAATAAACTTTATCTTTATTATCTATCTCTGTTACAAATGCCTTCATTATCATACTTTCTCTCTCTCTCTCTCTCTCTCTCTCTCTCTCTCTCTCTCTCTCACTTAACCTTTACTAAAGTCTAAAACACCTTCTTGGGTTGTGTTTTAAATCTCTGTAAAATTAACCTTTGTAATACGTATAAATACCTTAAACCTCACAAAAATAAAACCATTTTAAAAACATACAAACATCCCGATGGGGTATTTTATAAACCTCTCTGTAATTGACTTTAGATTATCCTTACTATACAAATATCAATAACTACTATATTAATTTATTCATTTATTCATTTATTCTCGATTTTATTACCGTTGTTGACATGCTGGAATAAAATGTATAGAAACAAATAAAATAAATCAGTTGGCGAGATATTTTTTGTTTCCGAAACGAATAAAAAATTCCGTTTTATTTTTTATGTAGATCTTTTTCTTGTTATTGAATTTTTAAGATTTGGAATTATGTTTTTTTTCCCTAATGTTTTGTGAAGTTATAGAATGTGCTTTGATTCACCTCGTGAGTCTTGTATTAAGTAAACAGAAGGTAAACAACATATTTCCAGGTTACGCTACTGTTCATTATATATCCACGATCTGGAGTTAGAGTTTTTCTTCCCACAAATGTATTTAAATCGTATTTTTTTATCTCGTCTACATGAATCGTAAATAAGACGATTGATAGACCCAGATATTTTTATTTTCTCTCTGTATGACCAAATAGGTGAGAGTAGATGGCGCCACGACGGTCATCTCATCTTTGATTATGATAATGATGCCCCGGGTTAGGTGTTCCCCTGCTGTGTTAACGTCGCCTGCGCCTCCTGCTGTAGTGTTGTAGCTACCACCTGCCAAGACCTACCGTGGTCTCCGTCACCTCCTGAGGTTCTGGGGTCATGTGGCTGTGTTTGGACCACTCAGAGAGAGAGAGAGAGAGAGAGAGAGAGAGAGAGAGAGAGAGAGAGAGAGAGAGAGAGAGAGAGATGTGTGTTGACAGAGGAACAGATATAGACGTGCTTAGACATAAATAAAGTATAGACCTCGAAATGGAATCATATATAGAGAAATATTGTCATATACTAGACACATAAATAAATTCCGATCTAGAGATACACGTTAATGAGCTAAGCTGAGTGAACGGGGGATCACCTGAAGATTAACCCCTCAGCTTATATCACATCAAAATTAGCCACCCTAACGCTGACCTAACCTAACCTAACCTAATCTAGTCCTCCTTAGATAGCTTTAAGTTGGTTAATCTTCAAAATAAATAAACTAGGGTGTCTAATCTTCAGGAAATCCGTAAATGAGAATACACTGAACACATATTGTCCACACAGGAAGTTAAACAGTGCTGGATGCTTGGCTCGCCCAAACACTGATGCTAGACGTAATCTCCACTACTTTGAGTCAGGCTAGGACAAACCCTCACCGACAAATAGACACGAGAGATTAACAACAATGTCTCAGGAAAGTTTTTTTTTTTTTTTTAAGGTCTCCGGGTCTCACGTACACTGCCCTACACTCCTCCCACGCAAGGACTCGACTAGCGTGTCCAAAACCACACAACCAGTAATGAATGGTCGGGTAATACTCCCACTATCCCTCCCCCCCCCTTCCCCCTTGCGATGTAAACACAACCTCAGATACCAGATAGTTTAATCAAAGCGACACATTGGGTCATTTATTCCCTCCTGGTGTTTATTCATTCTCATATCTCTCTCTCTCTCTCTCTCTCTCTCTCTCTCTCTCTCTCTCTCTCTCTCTCTCTATCAGATGTCCTGGCGGGCAGCTGTCCACGTTTTACTTACCTGTCTGTCTGTTTCTCTTGGTGTGTGACCGTCTTACTGTCTGTCTGTCTGTCTGTCTGTCTGTCTCTTTTGTTGTGAGACCATCCTACTGTTTATCTATCTGTCTGACTCTCTTGGTGATTTATCTATTCAAGTCCTACTGTGTGTGTGTGTGTCTGTCTGTCTCTTGTCGTGTGGCCTTCCTACTGTCTTTCTGTCTTTCTTTTAATGATTTAGCTATCCACAACCTACTGTCTGTCTGTCTGTCTGTCTGTCTGTCTGTCTTACCTCTTACGTCCTGGTGTTTCCTTTCACTTTTTACCCCCCGCCAGGCTCCAACCAGGTAGGGATAGAGATTGTTTTTGTGTCTGTCTGTCGATCTGTGTCTTTGTAATCATAAGTTTCTCAATAATGTATACATGATGTGTATACCGGCATGTACACAGAATAATGTATATATTTAGATAATGTATGTATATAGGAAGACTTTTATCATATATAACAAACGCCTTCCATAATATTTCATGAATTTGTTTAATAATATTTAGTTTTCTATGGAAGGGTTATGTAGGTGAGAGTGTTTATATTTCCGTATTGTTATTATGACATAATTTAAAACACACACACACACACACACACACACACACACACACACACACACACACACACACACACACACACACACACACACACACACACACACACACACCTGTCCTTCGCTGGATAATCTAAGCACCAAGGAATCGATAAACAGAAAAGAGGTTCACGAAATCCAAATAAGAACTGCCAAGAAATGACAGATAAAAAAATAATAAAAATGTAGAGTAAAGGACGACCACTGACGAGAGAGACAAAGACTTGATAGAAGAGAGAGAGAGAGAGAGATAAAAGGAAGTGAGACAGACAGATAGACAAATAAAAAGAGAGACAAATCAAAGGGAGACAGATAAAAACAGGTAAAAACAGATAAAAGGGAGACAGGTAAAGGGGAGACAGGTAAAAGGGAGACAGAAAAAAGGAGACAGGTAAAAGGGAGACAGGTAAAGGGAGACAGGTAAAAGGGAGACAGATAAAGGGAGGCAGAAAGGGAGACAGGTAAAAGGGAGACAGGTAAAAGGGAGACAGGTAAAAGGGAGACAGATAAAAGGGAGACAGATAAAAGGGAGACAGGTAAAAGGGAGGCAGATAAAAGGGAGGCAGATAAAAGGGAGGCAGACAGGTAAAAGGGAGACAGGTAAAAGGGAGATAAAAGGGAGACAGGTAAAAGGGAGACAGGAGGGAGACAGGTAAAAGGGAGATAAAAGGGAGGCAGATAAAAGGGAGGCAGATAAAAGGGAGACAGGTAAAAGGGAGACAGGTAAAAGGGAGACAGGTAAAAGGGAGACAGGTAAAAGGGAGACAGGTAAAAGGGAGACAGGTAAAAGGGAGACAGGTAAAAGGGAGACAGATAAAAGGGAGACAGAAAGAAAGACATAGATAAAAGAAAGGAAGTAAAAGAGAGAGAGCAGGTGAGCGTGGGAGGCCGAGCCACGCCTATGTCCGGGGTAACAGCTGTTCACAAGGACTTGGCAAGACTGTTCCTTTTAACCTTAGCCTATATTACTTACCTACCCACCCCCTCCTTACTCTCTCTCTCTCTCTCTCTCTCTCTCTCTTTTTGTTCATATTTCTCCTCTTTCTCCCCTTTCTCTTCTTTCTTTCTCCTCTCTCTCTCTTTGAATGTAATCACTCAAAATACCTCTTCGTAATGACCCCTGTTATACTATGACACTAATTACAAGGAAGCAAAGAGAAAATGATTCCCCCGTAACAAGTCCTGATAATGACCCTTACAGGCATCAGATGACCTCAACCAGTCCTGATAACCCTAAGGTCAATGTTTTGAACCTTAGATGCCAAGAGTTGAGAATCATGGGTTCACGGTATCTGGAAAAGCAACGTGTGGTAATTAAAATCTCTTATCAGGTAAACGTAATGTAATTTAATTTCACTATAATTAATACGTAGCCCAGGGTAGATAATGTCATTGAGAGAATTATGAAGGTCATGTGATGCTCGTTCTTAATGTGAGGTGAAATTATAACTGAATTGTATTTTTGTTATTGTTCTTTTCTTTTCTTTTCATTGTTTGTATGGGTAATTATTGCGTGATTTCTTGATTTTTTGTATGATTTTATTTTTATTTTGTAATATTGAATCCTAACGTGACAAGTCAAAAATTGTCTCGGTCAAAAGAGTTGAATCAGTATCATATGTAACATGGAATCAAACGTAGTCTGTCCAGAGAGTGTCGAATTAGCTGTTCTTGGTTCATTCATTGTGAAATCAAACAAGGTTGAATCAAACTGCTTCGAATAAAATGGAGTCGACTTAAATAGGGTTGGATCAAACAACCTTGATTGAAAGCATGTCGAATCAAACTCGAATCAGATAAACGGTTGGATCAAAGAGCTCATCTCGGAGTCTTTGAATAACGAATCAGAAATCCACGAATTAAATTTGTTTGGCCAAGAAACAAATATCCCACAATATTTGGCCGAGAAAATCAAATATCCCACAATATTTGGCCGAGAAAATCAAATATCCCACAATATTTGGCCGAGAAAATCAAATATCCCACAATATTTGGCCGAGAAAATCAAATATCCCACAATATTTGGCCGAGAAAATCAAATATCCCACACTCACATAGTCTACACACCACCGCCACAACACGACAGGCAAACGGTGATGTTTCGGGAAAAATAGTGATAAAATTTCTTAGACAATGGAAGGATCGGGTCAACTCGTCTCTCTCTCTCTCTCTCTCTCTCTCTCTCTCTCTCTCTCTCTATACACTCGTTCTCTCTTCTCTCTCTCTCTATTTATCTCAGTGTTCTTTTATTGTGTTCATGTATTAGCTATTTGTATACAGGCCTCATCTTCTGTATATATTTTTGTTTATGTACTTAAACAGACAAAGACAGGCAAGCAGGCAGATAATTGGACTGATTGACAGAAGGAATGACAGACAGACGACAGATAGACAAACAGGCAGTCAGGCAGATAAGTGGACTCATTGACAGAAGGAATGATAGATAAATAGACAGACAGACAGACAGATAAATGAATAAGGGGACTGATTGACAGGACTGATGTATAAAGAGACAGACAGACAGACAGACAGACACACCCCTCTCCCAAACATCCGGTGTGGCACAATCCCCATTTTCTAAAACAAGTTACCGATGGAGTTTTATCTCGATTACAACACATTGTTCCTCGTTCCGGGAGGTGGAGTGTGACGCGTTTTATTAGGGTCTGATCTTTACGACTCTTGTTGTGTATATTTGTGTATTTTTAAAGTTTATTGTGTTTTTACGTTTTTTGTGTTTTTACGTTTTTTGTGTTTTTACGTTTTTTGTGTAATTTTACGTTATTTGTGTTTATGTGTCTTTTGTGTATTTTTACGTCTTCGCTGACTGGCTATTCTCTCTCTCTCTCTCTCTCTCTCTCTCTCTCTCTCTCTCTCTCTCATAGAACACCTGTATCTCGACACCATAGAACACCTGTATCTCGACACCATAGAACACCT
Organism: Homarus americanus; assembly: GCF_018991925.1. Classification (NCBI taxonomy): domain Eukaryota; kingdom Metazoa; phylum Arthropoda; class Malacostraca; order Decapoda; family Nephropidae; genus Homarus; species Homarus americanus. The sequence continues at coordinate 1,868,525 of NW_024725031.1, read as the reverse complement.
GTATCTCGACACCATAGAACACCTGTATCTCGACACCATTGAACACCTGTATCTCGACACCATAGAATACCTGTATCTCGACACCATAGAATACCTGTATCTCGACACCATAGAACACCTGTATCTCGACACCATAGAACACCTGTATCTCGACACCATAGAATACCTGTATCTCGACACCATAGAATACCTGCATCTCACTTTACCAGCCCCGCGTCCAATCTACCCCCTAGAGAGCCTCCTGTGGCTAAGGGGAGAAAAAACTTCCCTGGCTGTAAAGGAGAAGAGATTATCGCATCATTTATACAACATCTTGAAGGGCTGAGGATGGTGTGAGGAGAGGAGGTGAAGGAAGGATGGTAGGAGAAGGAAGAAGGTGAGGAGGAAGAGGGAGGAGAGGAGGTGAAGGAAGGATGGTAGGAGAAGGAAGGAGGTGAGGAGGAAGAGGGAGGAGAGGAGGTGAAGGAAGGATGGTAGGAGAAGGAAGGAGGTGAGGAGGAAGAGGGAAGAGAGGAGGAAGGATAGACTTAAAGGTGGTTACATTATTGCATCATTTATAAAAACATCTTGAAGGAGAGGAGGAGGAAGAAGAAGAGATAGTAGGAGGAATAGGAAAGAGAAGAGAGATCGTATGAGAAAAAAGAATTAAGGAGGAGAAAATGGGAGGGTGGGGGGGGGGCTTAAGAGGGAGAAGAGAGGATGGTGTAAGGTAGAGGAGAAATTATTACATAGAGGAATTAACTTGAAGGGTTAGATTGATGGGAGATAGAATACAAGTCAGCTGGAGAGAGAGACACCATTTGAGATAGCCAGGGAGAGAGACCATTTGAGATAGGGAGAGAGACCATTTGAGATAGGTAGGGAGAGAGACCATTTGAGATAGGGAGAGAGAGAGACCATTTGAGATAGGGAGAGAGAGAGACCATTTGAGATAGGGAGAGAGAGAGACCATTTGAGATAGGGAGAGAGACCATTTGAGATAGGGGGGAGGGAGAGACTATTTAAGATAGGGAAGGAGAGACATAACATGAGATAAAGAGTACGAAGAGGAAAAATGAACATGAGAAACCTCCGAGATAATTACAAAAAAATATATATTATTTTTTATTGAAGAGGACCTCAAGCTGTTCACGAACAACTGATGAGATAGAAAGAACCGGTGAGAAACATGACAAAAATATACGTAGATAAAGATATAAAGATGAAGCATAGACGGATAACTTATGATAAGGAAACAGAGGGAAATGACTAAAGTATTATTAATCGGTGAGATAATTTGAAGTTTGACATTGTTTAGATAATTTTACAAACATTTAGGAAAATTGATTATATGTTGATACAGTATAGATGCTTCTTTTAATTCTGTAATATATTGCTAGTATTACTCTACAGGTATTAGGACAAGGTGTGATAAAGACTGCTGCTGTAAAGGTTAAGGAAAATAATTCTAATAAAGATTACCGTAAAAAAATTAAAGACTAGTAGAGACTTTATCTTTCAGGTATATAGTAGATGGAAAAAATCAAAGTCTGGTTTAATTAGACTTTGGGAAAAGTTACCTGTCGTAGGCATAGTCTTATAGTCCATATAAAGAGTTTTATTACCAGGAGATTTTGGTGATCGTCTGTTACTCTGGCACTAAACTTGGAGTAATGGTCTATTGGCTAACGTGTATGGTGAGGCCAGGCGTGGTGCAGCAACTTGGTGAAATGAGTGTGGTGATCCATTGTCTTAGGGCTGGTGGTATGTGTCTTATAGTTTCGAGTCTTATAGTCTGAGGCTGTGCGAGTCTTTATGGCTGGTGTTTTATGGGTGACTTTGTAAGATTAGCGTCTTTAATCAACGTGTAAATGATGTAATAAAGAACCATGTGGTTTATGGGTCATTAAGTGTCTGTTTGAGATATATTTAGACCATGATCTGTGAGAACACCAAGTAGCGGTCGTAAGCGTAGACTGGAGGTGTACTAGTGAGCTCAGGCTGTCGTAAAATGAATCGGTACCACAGGTGAGTATTTACGTCCTACAAGGGTGAAGGGAGACCTGCCTTACCTTGAAACCACTCGACAAAGACTGATATTTTACTTGTATTAAAAACATAGGAACGTAACCTAAGATGAGACAATATACATGAGACAATATACATAGGAAAAGGAATTTACATTATATTCAAACTCGTAAGGATGTTTGTGTCTGATGAGCTGTGATGGGTGGGTGGGTATTATGCCAGGAAGTAAGAATTATTGCTTGGGTTATGGTAATGATAATAATGGTAATATATATTTTAAGGCGCTTGAATGGGCAGAGTTCTTTAAGCACCTTTCATTAAGTTACAGTTTCCGCCGTACTTAACTTGAGGCGATGTTAACTTAGTTGATAAAAATCTTCCCAGAAAATCAACAACATTTAAATCATTGTACAACAGAGTTTATATAAAAGAATCGAAAAACTACTTCTTTGTTAACTTCTCTACGAGTAATATGAACTTAATGTAACACAATATAATGAAGGAAATTAGTTTATGGTTATCAGCGTGTTTTATTGTTCCGGAAAATATAACATAAAGTGAATACAAAACGTAGTCTGTTAGTGGCCCCCCACCATACTATTAGTGTCACTCACCTTGAACCATCACACTCAGACACTCTTAAACTCGCATTTTTTTTTCCAATAACATTATTTAGCTGCGTCAGGTATATATATGAATACCATATCTGACTGTGTTAAGGATAATACACCTATATACGTTAACAGTAATACACACTATAAGGTAAATTATTGTTAAAATCTGTAATATTTGAATAGTTAAATTATCAGAGATTTATTAAAAAAATATTTGGAATTTTAACTTAAAAGAGCCTGGTTCTTTATGGGGCTGAACTATTGACCAGCAGGAGTCAGATGGTTAGCCCCGCGGTGTGGTAGAGAGGCGTCTGTCATGTAAACCTCGGAAGGTGTTTATCTGTTACAGCTTCACTTGTGTAAACAGACACAAGTATAATAGGTATTTTAACAGAATAATTCACTGTGTTTGTTATTAATTATTATAATAACAGTACCTCCTAACTCGTCCTGTAGGGATTTATACAATATACACCAATATGAGGAAATGCCTTACCTTAGTGCAATAGGCCGGTTGGCCTATGCATGGCAGCTCCTGTCAAGAGTTACTACCGCTCTCTATCATCTGACAATTTCACGCTCCAGGGATGCAGACAACGTCTTTACCCCCGCAGGAGACAAGTGTACTCCGTCACGACTATACAGGTAGTCGTTGCCATAGAATGGTTGCCAGTTATCAATGAATGACCAACCATTGTTTGCGCAATGTTTTTCCAGTCGGCAATTTATAGCAATTGCCCTGGACAGCCATTGACGACCAACCCCTCTTCTGGACAAGACACCACATACTATCGGGATCCCTCCCCTATCTCTAATCTTCCCCAGCGCCTCCCTATACCTCTTGAAAAGTTCCTCACTCCTAACCTTCCCTATGTCGTTTCCTCCCACACTAAGACACACAACTGGAAGGGTACCCTCCCCTGACAAAACCCTATCTATCCTCTCAGCTACATGCCCTATCCCAGTTACATGCCCTATCCCAGCTGCATGCCCTATCCCAGCTGCATACCCTATCCCAGCTACAAGCCCTATCCCAGCTACAAAATGTTGATAATCCTTCGGTGCGGATAATAAAGTTGGAGAGGGTCATAAATGGACAATTATGACACAGCCCAGAGAATTACAACACATATAACATTAAGTATGGGCCCACGCTGACACACCCTGGGTCAGGACCCAAGGGACCCGACCTCGTCCACTAATTGCTTGAGTTAACCCTGCGATATGACCGTGTTAAAGAAACCACACCTTGCCAAGACACACCTGAGCGGTTATAATTAGCAAGCATTACCGACCCGTGACATGACCACGCACCTGGGCAAACACAGCTGTCCAGATCTAACCAGTTTAGTGTTAATTGGGAGAAGTCATCTGCCGGCTCTCCTCCAATATAAAGGCCCTGCAGCCCCTTGCACGGGTCATTCATTCCCAATTCATATTCAGACAATTTTCACAATACTATCGACGGAAGACGGAGTCACGCTCGTCATTAGTCGAGGTGGGGAGGGAGACTTCCCTCCCCAGAGTCCAGCACTCTCTTCAACAGCACCTGCTGGGCCTCCCACAGGTCACACGTGAGTCTTTGTCAGAGCTATCCATAGGGTGAGTTACTTACGTTGGAAGTGTATTCATTTCATGTTTGTGTCCGAGAGTCAGTGTCTAGTAACGTAAATATAATGTTCGAGTAGTGTGTCCATGCCACGTATGTGCTAGTAACTTCGATATAAGTTTCTATTAATGTGTCTGTGTCATTGAGTGAATAATAAATAGCAGTATTAAAAGCGGTGTTTACAAGATGTCCCTTAAAGAACGTAATGTAAGTGCAAATAACTAACTGGCCACGCTACCAAACTTCCTCTCTTTAACTTCCTACCACTTAATATTCTATTCAATACGTCCTACCTTTTCTAAACCCCTCTTGTTACATAACACTTGTACTACATGTTCACCACAACACTAGTACTACTTGTCCGCTACAACACTAGTACTACATGCTCACTACAACACTAGTACTACATGCACACTACAACACTAGTACTACATGCACACTACAACACTAGTACTACATGTTCAGTACTTGTTCACTACAACACTAGTCCTACATGTTCACTACTTGTTCACTACAACACTAATATTACATGTTCACTACAACACTAATACTACATGTTCACTACAACAATAGTACTACATGCTCACTACAGCACTATTACTACATGTTCACTACAACACTAATACTACATGTTCAGTACAACACTAGTACTACATGTTCACTACAACACTAATACTACATGTTCACTACAAGACTAGTACTACATGTTCACTACAACACTAGTACTACATGTTCACTACAACACTAGTACTACATGTTCACTACAACACTAGTACTACATGTTCACTACAACACTAGTACTCAATGTTTACTACAACACTAATATTACATGTTCACTACAACACTAGTACTACATGCTCACTACAACACTAGTACTCAATGTTTACTACAACACTAATATTACATGTTCACTACAACACTAGTACTACATGTTCACTACAACACTAGTACTCAATGTTTACTACAACACTAATATTACATGTTCACTACAACACTAGTACTACATGCTCACTACAGCACTAGTACTACATGTTCACTACAACACTAGTACTACATGTTCACTACAACACTAGTACTCAATGTTTACTACAACACTAATATTACATGTTCGCTACAACACTAATACTACATGTTCACTACAACACTAGTACTCAATGTTTACTACAACACTAATATTACATGTTCACTACAACACTAGTACTACGGGCTCACTACAGCACTAGTACTACATGTTCACTACAACACTAGTACTACATGTTCACTAAAACAAGACAGTACAAACATTTACTTCAGCACCAATACAGTATTACAAGTTCACTATAACACTAGTATTCATGTTCACTACAACACTAGTACTACATGGGCACTACAACACTACAGTACAAACCTTTACTACAGCACCAATACAGTACTACATGTTCACTACAACACTAGTACTTTATGGTCACTACAGTACAAACCTTTACTACAACACTATTACAGTACTACATGTTTACTACAACACCAATACTATTTCTCCCTTCTATAATGAGTTACACCATTTGACGTCAACATTCCAACCTGTTTAAGTTTTTGTTGCCGGATCTCAGAGTTATACCTGTGTGCAAGTCAACAAGCTAAAGTTATTACTGTTCCAAACACTAAAAAATGTTTTCTCTATTTTAAAATTTGTTTTACCCCAGCTCAAAAACGAGTCCACCCATAATAGTAACTGAAGAGGAGTTATGCGAAATGATAATGGAAAGTAGGATGCGAAATGTTGTCGTCGGGGAGGGAGAGGTCGGGATTGTTGACTTAATGGAATTAGACGGTTTACTGGTGTGTCGGAAAAGGGCCAAGGATGGTTTTACTTCCTTACTGGACGAGCAAAATGTCCTTATGGAGTTAAACGGTGCTGGAGGCGCCCCGCTGGTTCTTTACCAATGTAAGGATTTCCCGGCATACGTAATGACGTATACACGGGGTCAACTGTTCATGAGGTATGCCAAACAATGCTCCCGGGACCAGTTCATTAGATGTCTTATCGCTCTCTTCAAGAGTTTAAACGAAATTCATCGGGCTGGTTTTCTTCATGGGGATATCAAGGCAGACAACTTGTACGTGGAGGAAAATGAAAATGGGGACATCGAGGTCCATATGATTGACTTCGGTAACTCCTTAAAAATTGGCACTCCACAATTAAAACATTCGTCCATTAATGAGTTCCATGCCCCAGAATTCTTCCACTCTGGCGTCACAGTTGAAGCGTCAGCGGATGTATATGCAGTGGGTAAGTTGATCGATTGGTTCCTAGTTGAACGACGGCACTTGCCCTCTGTGTTGTACGAAATCGCCTTTAGCATGATTAACCCCGAGGCCCACCATCGCCCTTCAATGGAAGAGGTTTTGGAAAGGTTGACCCTCTATACAACTTCCACTGACGAGCAAGTGAAGGACGACCACAAAGTAGACAACACGGGTGAGGGCGACTCAACGGGCTCTACCACCACTGTGCCACGCCGGCGCTGGGGTGTAGTCCGTTGTTGTCTTTACACCCTAATCATACTATTTGTAATTTGTATCACCATGGGCCTCCTTCTCAAATACGAGGATGAAAGTGACTGCATGATGTTCCAAGAAAGGATAAAAGAACACTACGCCAGTTCATTTATGTTGAGACGACTCATAAATGACCGCTTAGAGCGTCTCGGTGTAGGGTTTAAGTTAACCTTGCGAGACCCCCCGACACTTATGTGCCACGCCCCACTACACGGGGCTGTGTCGTGGTTTAGGGGCTGATTAAGGGGACTTTATGTATTGTAAATAAATAATACAAAGACAACAGTACTTTTAATTGCCTTTAATATTGTTACTCTGAATATGTCAGACTCTTTTGTAGATTTAAATTCTTTTGACAGAAAAAAATAACCCACCGACAGGAAACTAATTCTTCCACATTCACATTGACGATAACTTAAATTATATGAATTCTTGCAATACATTGTTTTCACAATAAGAAATATATACTTACCGTGAAATGTTAGAACGGCACATGAATAAGCCGAATAAACGATCGCTGAGCTCGTCAAAGACTGGTTCCCGGTGAAGTAGTCTGACCGGCCGGAAATACACGGTTAAGTAGCCGCATCTAATTTCGTATGTATAACTAAGTGATAAATTCTCAAAAGTTGGTTGGCTTGAAATTTTCACGATTTGGTGACATGAAAATAAGAAGAACATAAGAAAATAAGGAGTCTGCAAATACCTTACCTTACCTTACCTTACCTTACCTTACCTTACCTTAGATTTACCTTACCTTAGATTTACCTTACCTTAGATTTACCTTACCTTGCAATATACACCAACATGGGGAATTACCTTACCTTACCTTACCCTTAACTAACCTAACCTAACCTAACCTAGCCTAGCCTAGCCTCACAGGTAACGTTAGGATATGTTTTATGTTAAGGTGAAACTAAACTGGGTGACATATCTTCAGGTGTTGTTTTATCCTAATACTTTCCTCTTTTCTTATTTGTTCTATTATTTTTTATATCTATTTGTAATTTTTATTTAAATTTCATATTGTAGTCTTATCTCAATTGACTTGATAATTACATTAATTATCATCTTTTAATTAGACCTTCTATTAAACTTCAGAACAAAGACTAATCTTACCTGCAAACTGACTTTATTTAATTATACTCTACGTAATTATACTCCAAGCTGACACATTATGAAATTAATTTTAATCTGATGAAGCTTATTATGATCACATCTCACTCGTCATCTTCACTACTGGTGCACCTTTAACATTCTCAGTGATTTGTAAGTTCAGTTTTTTTGTTTACTGTATTTGGTGATGTAAGAACGTCTCTAATTGGCTCATTTAAACCACGACACAAAGGTAGATTCTCATTGGTTTATAGGTTCAAATTTCTTTATTGTATTTGGTGATGTAAGAACGTCTCTAATTGGCTCATTTAAACCACGACACAAAGGTAGATTCTCATTGGTTTATAGGTTCAATTTTCTTTACTGTATCTGGTGAAGTATGAACGTCTCGAATTGGCTCATTTAAGATACAATTCAAAGGTAAGTTCTCGAACTTTCAGAGGTTAAATTTTTCCCCGAACTGAAGATGCAAAAACCCATGTAACTCTTTCACTTAAGCCACTACACAAAGAAGGACTCCCAAATGTTTGCAAGGTAAAATTTCAATCGTAATTAGTGAGGTAAAAACGTATCCACCTGAATCGATTTAAACTACGGCGTAAACCCTCAGCTATGTTCGGGGAGTCAGGCAAACGTATTCTATTATCATATAAACCTTCTTCTTGGTATTCTGATTACAATGAGCTGCCTCCCTCACTCACTATGGCAACAACATGTCTGAAAGGTATGTTACTTTTTGACATTGTTGACCAGGTGGCTCAGTCAGGTTTGGTGTTTGTGCTGTTGGCCAGATAGTTTGGTCAGGTTTGGTGTTTGTGCTGTTGGCCAGATAGTTTGGTCAGGTTTGGTGTTTGTGTTGTTGGCCAGATAGTTTGGTCAGGTTTGGTGTTGCTGTTGGCCAGATAGTTTGGTCAGGTATGGTGTATGTGTTGTTGGCCAGATAGTTTGGTCAGGTTTGGTGTTTGTGTTGTTGGCCAGATAGTTTGTCAGGTTTGGTTTGTGTTGTTGGCCAGATAGTTTGGTCAGGTATGAAGTATGTGTGTTGTTGGCCAGATAGTTTGGTCAGGTTGGTGTTTGTGTTGTTGTCAGATAGCTTGGTCAGGTTTGGTGTTGTGGTTGCCGATAGTTTGGTCAGGTTGGTGTTTGTGTTGCCAGATAGTTTGGTCAGGTTTGGTGTTTGTGTTGTTGGCCAGATAGTTTGGTCAGGTTTGGTGTTTGTGCTGTTGGCCAGATAGTTTGGTCAGGTTTGGTGTTTGTGTTGTTGGCCAGATAGTTTGGTCAGGTTTGGTGTTTGTGCTGTTGGCCAGATAGTTTGGTCAGGTTTGGTGTTTGTGCTGTTGGCCAGATAGTTTGGTCAGGTTTGGTGTTTGTGCTGTTGGCCAGATAGTTTGGTCAGGTTTGGTGTTTGTGCTGTTGGCCAGATAGTTTGGTCAGGTTTGGTGTTTGTGCTGTTGGCCAGATAGTTTGGTCAGGTTTGGTGTTTGTGCTGTTGGCCAGATAGTTTGGTCAGGTTTGGTGTTTGTGCTGTTGGCCAGATAGTTTGGTCAGATTTGGGACGAATAACGAAATATTCAGTTCCCAAATCTCTTTAATCTAATCGTTAATAAACTAACCAGACCTTATCAGAGATAACCTAACCAGATCAAACCCGATTTTATTTTACTTAGCCTAAATATAACCTAACCAAACCTAACCTAACCTAACCTAAGGAACAAGTTACATTATGTTTTGTTTGACTTCTTTCAAAGGGATTCTGAGGGATACGAACCTGAGTGGTATTGTTGTTATAACACTTGAGCAGGGAAGAGGCGGAGGGGAAGGGGGTGGAAGAGGAGGAGAAGAAGGA